>NC_068429.1:17566612-17601612 GCF_023373465.1 Oncorhynchus keta
GAGGGGAGGGGAGGGGAGGGGAGAGGAGAGGAGGGGAGAAGAGAGGAGAGGAGAAGAGAGGAGAGGAGAAGAGAAGGGAGGGGAGGGGAGAGGATAAGAGAGGAGAGGAGGAGAGGAGAGGAGAGGAGAGGAGAGGAGAGGAGGGGAGGGGGAGCGGAGGAGAGAGGAGAGGAGAGGAGAGGAGGGGAGAGGAGAGGAGGGGAGGGGAGCGGAGGGGAGAGGAGAGGAGGGGAGAAGAGAGGAGAGGAGAAGAGAGGAGAGGAGAAGAGAAGGGAGGGGAGGGGAGAGGATAAGAGAGGAGAGGAGGGGAGAGGAGAGGAGAGGAGAGGAGAGGAGAGGAGAGGAGAGGAGAGGAGAGGAGAGGAGAGGAGAGGTGGAAAGTAGTCATCATGATTAGTCTAATCATCTATCTGAACAGAAGACAGAACTCCATCCAGACACAGATCTACAGTAAGATCAGATATGCATGTTTCACCTTAATGATCAAGGTTTTGCTATGGGGAGAGTGAGCTGATCCTAAATCTGTATCTAAAGCCAACTTCCAACAATACCAATGCTTAAGGTGAAGGATTTTGTAAGAGTAAGCTGATCCTAGATCTGTGCAAAAAGTCAATTTGTACCAATACCAAATAGGCTTTGGGAAGGGTGATCTAATTCTAGATCCTTACTGTCTTCCTCCAGAGGATGGCTCTGTACTGAGGGACCCGCTGGTTGTTCTGGTCGGACAGAACCACAGACAGGTAGAAGGGATTCTTCTCTGCATCCGTACCAATATAGTTCTGGTGGACTGGGGGGGAAACACACAGTGTTACACACACTGTCACACACTGTCACACACTTACTAGGGACGAAACAGGAGAAAACATTCCCAAACTGAGTGAAACGGGGAGGCACTATCTGAATGCTAGTTTTCGTTTTGAATTGATTTATAATAGTTTTTCTGTCGTTTGTTTATTTGTTTGTTGTGTGGTCATGAGAGTTTCTGTTAATTTCTGTCAGGAAGTCACGGTGAGGTCTAGTTTTTCCTGTATGGAATGTTGAGTAGTGTGTGCATGCATGCATATGTATCTGCTTGAATATACAGTGGGGCAAAAAAAGTATTTAGTCAGCCACCAATTGTGCAAGTTCTCCCACTTAAAAAGATGAGAGAGGCCTGTAATTTTCATCATAGGTACACTTCAACTATGACAGACAAAAAGAGAAAAAGATAGGATAAAGTAATCCTTCTCACCCCCCTTAAAAGATTTAGATGCACTATTGTAAAGTGGCTGTTCCACTGGATGTCATAAGGTGAATGCACCAATTTGTAAGTCGCTCTGGATAAGAGCGTCTGCTAAATGACTTAAATGTAAATGTAAAATGTAAATGTAAAAAAAATCCAGAAAATCACATTGTAGGATTTTTTATGAATTTATTTGCAAATTATGGTGGAAAATAAGTATTTGGTCAATAACAAAAGTTTATCTCAATACTTTGTTATATACCCTTTTTTTGGGCAATGAGGTCAAACATTTTCTGTAAGTCTTCACAAGGTTCTCACACACTGTTGCTGGTATTTTGGCTCATTCCTCCATGCAGATCTCCTCTAGAGCAGTGATGTTTTGGGGCTGTTGCTGGGCAACACGGACTTTCAACTCCCTCCAAAGATTTTCTATGGGGTTGTGATCTGGAGACTGGCTAGGCCACACCAGGACCTTGAAATGCTTCTTACGAAGCCACTCCTTCGTTGCCCGGGTGGTGTGTTTGGGATCATTGTCATGCTGAAAGACCCAGCCACGTTTCATCTTCAATGCCCTTGCTGGTGGAAGGAGGTTTTCACAAAAAATCTCACGATACGTGGCCCCATTCATTCTTTCCTCCGTCCTGGTCCCTTTGCAGAAAAACAGCCCCAAAGCATGATGTTTCCACCCCCGTGTTTCACAGTAGGTATGGTGTTCTTTGGATGCAACTCAGCATTCTTTGTCCTCCAAACACGACGAGTTGAGTTTTTACCAAAAAGTTATATTTTGGTTTCTTCTGACCATATGACATTCTCCGAATCTTCTTCTGGATCATCCAAATGCTCTCTAGCAAACTTTAGACGGGCCTGGACATGTACTGGCTTAAGCAGGGGGACACATCTGGCACTGCAGGATTTGAGTCCCTGGCGGTGTAGTGTGTTACTGATGGTAGTCTTTGTTACTTTGGTTCCAGCTCTCTGCAGGTCATTCACTAGGTCCCCCCGTGTGGTTCTGGGATTTTTGTTCACCGTTCTTGTGATCATTTTGGGGTGAGATCTTGCGTGGAGCCCCAGATCGAGGGAGATTATCAGTGGTCTTGTATGTCTTCCATTTCCTAATAATTGCTCCCACAGTTGATTTCTTCAAACCAAGCTGCTTACCTATTGCAGATTCAGTCTTCCCAGCCTGGTGCAGGTCTACAATTTTGTTTCTGGTGTCCTTTGACAGCTCTTTGGTCTTGGCCATAGTGGAGTTTGGAGTGTGACTGTTTGAGGTTGTGGACAGGTGTCTTTTATACTGATAACAAGTTCAAACAGGTGCCATTAATACAGGTAACGAGTGGAGGACAGAGGAGCCGCTTAAAGAAGAAGTTACAGGGCTGTGAGAGCCAGAAATCTTGCTGGTAGGTGACCAAATACTTTTTTCCCACCATATTTTGCCATTAAATGGATTAAAAATCCTACAATGTGATTTTCTGGATTTTTTCCCCTCATTTTGTGTCATATTTGAAGTGTACCTATGATGAAAATTACAGGCCTCTCTCATCTTTTTAAGTGGGAGAACTTGCACAATTGGTGGCTGACTAAATACTTTTTTGTATGTGCGTGTGTGTGCATGTGCGTGTGTGTGGGTGTGGATGTGTGCGTGCATGTGGGTCATACACAACAGAACTGCTTCACATTCAGCGGCCTCTCTACCTGGTTGACACGGCAACGTATTCAGACCTAACACTGACCAGAACCCCGAAACCCAATTAAAAACAGGAACTCTGCCTTCTCTCGCCCCCTCTCTCTTCATCCATTTCTTTCTTTCTCTCTCTCCATCCATTTCTTTCTTTCTCTCTCTCCATCCATTTCTTTCTTTCTCTCTCTTCAACCATTTCTTTCTTTCTCTCTCTCCATCTCTCTACATCCCTTTCTTTTTCTCTCACCATTCCTTTCTCTCTCTCTCCACCTCTCTCTCCATCCCTTTCTCTCCCTCTCTACATCCCTTTCTCTCTCTCTCCACCTCTCTCTCCATCCCTTTCTTTCTCCCTCTCCACCTCTCTCTACATCCCTTTCTTTCTCTCTCTCCACCTCTCTCTACATCCCTTTCTCTCTCTCTCTCCACCTCTCTCTCCATCCCTTTCTTTCTCTCTCTCCACCTCTCTCTACATCCCTTTCTCTCTCTCTCTCCATCCCTTTCTCTCTCTCTCTCCATCCCTTTCTCTCCCTCTCTACATCCCTTTCTCTCTCTCTCTCCATCTCTCTCTACATCCCTTTCTTTTTCTCTCTACATCCCTTTCTTTCTCTCCCTCTCTACATCCCTTTCTCTCTCTCTCTCTCTCCACCTCTCTCCATCCCTTTCTTTCTCTCTCTCTCTCGATTGATTTATTTCTCTCTCTCCATCTCTTTCTCTACTCATTATTCCCCTGACTCCCTCTATGAAAGGTATTTATTCTGATTTGAATCAGTTCACTTGGACTTAGACTTGGGGCCTTGTTTTGTTCTGTGTTTAAAAAGTATAAGACCCCCCACCCACCTAGCTGAAAGATAGAAGGAAGAAGGAGGGAAGGAAGGAGGGGGGTAATGCATTTTTAACGACCACCATGACTAGGCTCTCAGGAGGCTGCTGGCTGCTCATGTTGACTAGGGAGCCAGTCAGATGCTAATGTTGTTATCTCCCAGCTTGTGCGTGTGTGTGTGTGTGCATATGCATGTGCGTGTGTGTGTGTGCGTAAGAAGTGAGCCTCTGCCCACCATCTTCCTCTGACTGTCTGCTTCTTTCTGGGTTGTGCCGGGCTGTGTCTGCAGATCCACTGTAGCTATGGAAGGATCTATGGGATTCACCCTGCCCGCTGATGAACTACCATTAAACTAGGAGCGAGGGTAAGGACTTTACCTGACCATGTGACCGGACCAGGAAAGAGTCCTGGCCCTACAGTCTGTATAGTGGTCAGGTCACATGGTCTGGAAAAAGTCCTGACCCTACAGTCTGTATACTGGTCAGGTCACATGGTCTGGAAAAAGTCCTGACCCTACAGTCTGTATAGTGGTCAGGTCACATGGTCTGGAAAAAGTCCTGACCCTACAGTCTGTATAGTGGTCAGGTCACATGGTCTGGAAAAAGTCCTGACCCTACAGTCTGTATAGTGGTCAGGTCACATGGTCTGGAAAAAGTCCTGACCCTACAGTCTGTATACTGGTCAGGTCACATGGTCTGGAAAAAGTCCTGACCCTACAGTCTGTATACTGGTCAGGTCACATGGTCTGGAAAAAGTCCTGACCCTACAGTCTGTATAGTGGTCAGGTCACATGGTCTGGAAAAAATCCTGACCCTACAGTCTGTATACTGGTCAGGTCACATGGTCTGGAAAAAGTCCTGACCCTACAGTCTGTATACTGGTCAGGTCACATGGTCTGGAAAAAGTCCTGACCCTACAGTCTGTATACTGGTCAGGTCACATTGTCTGGAAAAAGTCCTGACCCTACAGTCTGTATACTGGTCAGGTCACATGGTCTGGAAAAGTCCTGACCCTACAGTCTGTATACTGGTCAGGTCACATGGTCTGGAAAAGTCCTGATCCTACAGTCTGTATACTGGTCAGGTCATGGTCTGGAAAAAGTCCTGACCCTACAGTCTGTATACTGGTCAGGTCACATGGTCTGGAAAAAGTCCTGACCCTACAGTCTGTATACTGGTCAGGTCACATGGTCTGGAAAAGTCCTGACCCTACAGTCTGTATACTGGTCAGGTCACATGGTCTGGAAAAAGTCCTGACCCTACAGTCTGTATACTGGTCAGGTCACATGGTCTGGAAAAGGCCTGACCCTACAGTCTGTATAGTGGTCAGGTCACATGGTCTGGAAAAAGTCCTGACCCTACAGTCTGTATACTGGTCAGGTCACATGGTCTGGAAAAAGTCCTGACCCTACAGTCTGTATACTGGTCAGGTCACATGGTCTGGAAAAGTCCTGACCCTACAGTCTGTATACTGGTCAGGTCACATGGTCTGGAAAAGTCCTGACCCTACAGTCTGTATACTGGTCAGGTCACATGGTCTGGAAAAAGTCCTGACCCTACAGTCTGTATACTGGTCAGGTCACATGGTCTGGAAAAAGTCCTGACCCTACAGTCTGTATACTGGTCAGGTCACATGGTCTGGAAAAAGTCCTGACCCTACAGTCTGTATAGTGGTCAGGTCACATGGTCTGGAAAAGTCCTGACCCTACAGTCTGTATAGTGGTCAGGTCACATGGTCTGGAAAAAGTCCTGACCCTACAGTCTGTATAGTGGTCAGGTCACATGGTCTGGAAAAGTCCTGACCCTACAGTCTGTATAGTGGTCAGGTCACATGGTCTGGAAAAAGTCCTGACCCTACAGTCTGTATACTAGTCAGGTCACATGGTCTGGAAAAAGTCCTGACCCTACAGTCTGTATAGTGGTCAGGTCACATGGTCTGGAAAAAGTCCTGACCCTACAGTCTGTATAGTGGTCAGGTCACATGGTCTGGAAAAAGTCCTGACCCTACAGTCTGTATACTGGTCAGGTCACATGGTCTGGAAAAAGTCCTGACCCTACAGTCTGTATACTGGTCAGGTCACATGGTCTGGAAAAAGTCCTGACCCTACAGTCTGTATACTGGTCAGGTCACATGGTCTGGAAAAAGTCCTGACCCTACAGTCTGTATACTGGTCAGGTCACATGGTCTGGAAAAAGTCCTGACCCTACAGTCTGTATACTGGTCAGGTCACATGGTCTGGAAAAAGTCCTGACCCTACAGTCTGTATACTGGTCAGGTCACATGGTCTGGAAAAGGCCTGACCCTACAGTCTGTATACTGGTCAGGTCACATGGTCTGGAAAAAGTCCTGACCCTACAGTCTGTATACTGGTCAGGTCACATGGTCTGGAAAAAGTCCTGACCCTACAGTCTGTATACTGGTCAGGTCACATGGTCTGGAAAAAGGCCTGACCCTACAGTCTGTATACTGGTCAGGTCACATGGTCTGGAAAAAGTCCTGACCCTACAGTCTGTATACTGGTCAGGTCACATGGTCTGGAAAAAGTCCTGACCATTGACTACTCACTTAGAAAAAATGGTTACAAAATAGTAAAGTTGTCCACATAGAACCCTTTTTGGTTGTAGATAGCACCTTTTAGTGCACGTGTGTACCTGTGTGTGTGTGTGTGTGTGTGAGTATGTCAGACCTGGGTTTATATAATATTTAGCGTATTTCAATTCATTTTACAGATATTTGAAGGTGTTTAGAGTGTTGAAATATTTTTATTTGAAAAACAAGTAGCTGAATATTGCAATGTACAGTTTTTGAAAATACTCAAATACATTTATTCAAACAACCTGATCTCATAGTTGTTCATAGTTTCACTATGAAATTCATTGTAATATGGATGAATCTTTTACGATTTTACGGTTAATTCCGTAGTGGTTACAGGGTTAATTCAGCGTGGTTTCAGGGTTAATTCAGCTTGGTTATAGGGTTAATTCAGCGTGGTTTCAGGGTTAATTCCATAGTGGTTATAGGGTTATTTCAGCGTGGTTAAAGGGTTAATTCCACGTGGTTACAGGGTTAATTCAGCGTGGTTTCAGGGTTAATTCAGCGTGGTTACAGGGTTAATTCCATGTGGTTACAGGGTTAATTCCGTAGTGGTTACAGGGTTAATTCAGCGTGGTTACAGGGTTAATTCCGTAGTGGTTACAGGGTTAATTCCACGTGGTTACAGCGTTAATACCGTAGTGGTTACAGGGTTAATTCAGCGTGGTTACAGCGTTAATACCGTAGTGGTTACAGGGTTAATACCGTAGTGGTTACAGGGTTAATTCCATGTGGTTACAGGGTTAATACCGTAGTGGTTACAGGGTTAATTCAGTGTGGTTACAGCGTTAATTCCGTAGTGGTTACAGGGTTAATTCAGCGTGGTTACAGCATGAATTCCGTAGTGGTTACAGGGTTAATTCCGTAGTGGTAACAGGGTTAATTCAGCGTGGTTACAGAATTAATTCCGTAGTGGTTACAGGGTTAATTCAGCGTGGTTACAGCATTAATCCCATAATGGTTACAGCTTTAATTCCGTAGTGGTTACAGCGTTAATTCCGTAGTGGTTACAGGGTTAATTCAGCGTGGTTACAGGGTTAATACCATAGTGGTTACAGGGTTAATTTCGTGGTGGTTACAGGGTTAATTCAGCGTGGTTACAGCATTAATTCCGTAGTGGTTACAGGGTTAATTCCGTAGTGGTTACAGGGTTAATTCAGCGTGGTTACAGCATTAATTCCGTAGTGGTTACAGGGTTAATTCCGTAGTGGTTACAGGGTTAATTCAGCGTGGTTACAGGGTTAATACCGTAGTGGTTACAGGGTTAATTCAGCGTGGTTACAGCGTTAATTCCGTAGTGGTTACAGGGTTAATTCAGCGTGGTTACAGCATTAATTCCGTAGTGGTTACAGCATTAATTCCGTAGTGGTTACATGGTTAATTCAGTGTGGTTAGAGCGTTAATTCCGTAGTGGTTACAGGGTTAATTCAGCGTGGTTACAGCGTTAATTCCGTAGTGGTTACAGGGTTAATTCAGCGTGGTTACAGCATTAATTCCGTAGTGGTTACAGCATTAATTCCGTAGTGGTTACATGGTTAATTCAGTGTGGTTACAGCGTTAATTCCGTAGTGGTTACAGGGTTAATTCAGCGTGGTTACAGCATTAATTCCGTAGTGGTTACAGGGTTAATTCAGCATGGTTACAGCATTAATTCCATAGTGGTTACAGGGTTAATTCAGCGTGGTTACAGGGTTAATTCCACGTGGTTACAGCGTTAATACCGTAGTGGTTACAGGGTTAATTCAGCGTGGTTACAGCGTTAATACCGTAGTGGTTACAGGGTTAATATCGTAGTGGTTACAGGGTTAATACCGTAGTGGTTACAGGGTTAATTCCACGTGGTTACAGCGTTAATACCGTAGTGGTTACAGGGTTAATTCAGCGTGGTTACAGCGTTAATACCGTAGTGGTTACAGGGTTAATACCCTAGTGGTTACAGGGTTAATACCGTAGTGGTTACAGGGTTAATTCAGTGTGGTTACAGTGTTAATTCCGTAGTGGTTACAGGGTTAATTCAGCGTGGTTACATCATGAATTCCGTAGTGGTTACAGGGTTAATTCCGTAGTGGTAACAGGGTTAATTCAGCGTGGTTACAGCATTAATTCCGTAGTGGTTACAGGGTTAATTCAGCGTGGTTACAGCATTAATTCCATAATGGTTACAGCATTAATTCCGTAGTGGTTACAGGGTTAATTCCGTAGTGGTTACAGGGTTAATTCAGTGTGGTTACAGCGTTAATTCCGTAGTGGTTACAGGGTTAATTCAGCGTGGTTACACGGTTAATACCGTAGTGGTTACAGGGTTAATTCCGTGGTGGTTACAGGGTTAATTCAGCGTGGTTACAGCATTAATTCCGTAGTGGTTACAGGGTTAATTCCGTAGTGGTTACAGGGTTAATTCAGCGTGGTTACAGCATTAATTCCGTAGTGGTTACAGGGTTAATTCCGTAGTGGTTACAGGGTTAATTCAGCGTGGTTACAGCGTTAATTCCGTAGTGGTTATAGGGTTAATTCCGTAGTGGTAACAGGGTTAATTCAGCGTGGTTACAGCATTAATTCCGTAGTGGTTACAGGGTTAATTCAGCGTGGTTACAGCATTAATCCCATAATGGTTACAGCTTTAATTCCGTAGTGGTTACAGCGTTAATTCCGTAGTGGTTACAGGGTTAATTCAGCGTGGTTACAGGGTTAATACCGTAGTGGTTACAGGGTTAATTCCGTGGTGGTTACAGGGTTAATTCAGCGTGGTTACAGCATTAATTCCGTAGTGGTTACAGGGTTAATTCCGTAGTGGTTACAGGGTTAATTCAGCGTGGTTACATCATTAATTCCGTAGTGGTTACAGGGTTAATTCCGTAGTGGTTACAGGGTTAATTCAGCGTGGTTACAGGGTTAATACCGTAGTGGTTACAGGGTTAATTCAGCGTGGTTACAGCGTTAATTCCGTAGTGGTTACAGGGTTAATTCAGCGTGGTTACAGCATTAATTCCGTAGTGGTTACAGCATTAATTCCGTAGTGGTTACATGGTTAATTCAGTGTGGTTAGAGCGTTAATTCCGTAGTGGTTACAGGGTTAATTCAGCGTGGTTACAGCGTTAATTCCGTAGTGGTTACAGGGTTAATTCAGCGTGGTTACAGCATTAATTCCGTAGTGGTTACAGCATTAATTCCGTAGTGGTTACATGGTTAATTCAGTGTGGTTACAGCGTTAATTCCGTAGTGGTTACAGGGTTAATTCAGCGTGGTTACAGCATTAATTCCGTAGTGGTTACAGGGTTAATTCAGCATGGTTACAGCATTAATTCCATAGTGGTTACAGGGTTAATTCAGCGTGGTTACAGGGTTAATTCCACGTGGTTACAGCGTTAATACCGTAGTGGTTACAGGGTTAATTCAGCGTGGTTACAGCGTTAATACCGTAGTGGTTACAGGGTTAATATCGTAGTGGTTACAGGGTTAATACCGTAGTGGTTACAGGGTTAATTCCACGTGGTTACAGCGTTAATACCGTAGTGGTTACAGGGTTAATTCAGCGTGGTTACAGCGTTAATACCGTAGTGGTTACAGGGTTAATACCCTAGTGGTTACAGGGTTAATACCGTAGTGGTTACAGGGTTAATTCAGTGTGGTTACAGTGTTAATTCCGTAGTGGTTACAGGGTTAATTCAGCGTGGTTACATCATGAATTCCATAATGGTTACAGCATTAATTCCGTAGTGGTTACAGGGTTAATTCCGTAGTGGTTACAGGGTTAATTCAGTATGGTTACAGCGTTAATTCCGTAGTGGTTACAGGGTTAATTCAGCGTGGTTACAGGGTTAATACCGTAGTGGTTACAGGGTTAATTCCGTGGTGGTTACAGGGTTAATTCAGCGTGGTTACAGCATTAATTCCGTAGTGGTTACAGGGTTAATTCCGTAGTGGTTACAGGGTTAATTCAGCGTGGTTACAGCATTAATTCCGTAGTGGTTACAGGGTTAATTCCGTAGTGGTTACAGGGTTAATTCAGCGTGGTTACAGCGTTAATTCCGTAGTGGTTACAGGGTTAATTCAGCGTGGTTACAGCATTAATTCCGTAGTGGTTACATGGTTAATTCAGTGTGGTTACAGCGTTAATTCCGTAGTGGTTACAGGGTTAATTCAGCGTGGTTACAGCATTAATTCCGTAGTGGTTACAGGGTTAATTCAGCATGGTTACAGCATTAATTCCATAGTGGTTACAGGGTTAATTCAGCGTGGTTACAGGGTTAATTCAGCGTGGTTACAGGGTTAATTCAGCGTGGTTACAGGGTTAATTCAGCGTGGTTACAGCATTAATTCCATAATGGTTACAGCATTAATTCCGTAGTGGTTACAGGGTTAATTCCGTAGTGGTTACAGGGTTAATTCAGTGTGGTTACAGCATGAATTCCGCAGTGGTTACAGGGTTAATTCCGTAGAGGTAACAGGGTTAATTCAGCGTGGTTACAGCATTAATTTCGTAGTGGTTACAGGGTTAATTCAGCGTGGTTACAGGGTTAATTCAGCGTGGTTACAGCATTAATTCCGTAATGGTTACAGGGTTAATTCCGTAGAGGTAACAGGGTTAATTCAGCGTGGTTACAGCATTAATTTCGTAGTGGTTACAGGGTCAATTCAGCGTGGTTACAGGGTTAATTCAGCGTGGTTACAGCATGAATTCCGCAGTGGTTACAGGGTTAATTCCGTAGAGGTAACAAGGTTAATTCAGCGTGGTTACAGCATTAATTCCGTAGTGGTTACAGGGTTAATTCCGTGGTGGTTACAGGGTTAATTCAGCGTGGTTACAGCATTAATTCCGTAATGGTTACAGGGTTAATTCCGTAGTGGTTACAGGGTTAATTCAGCGTGGTTACAGCATTAATTCCGTAGTGGTTACATGGTTAATTCAGTGTGGTTACAGTGTTAATTCCGTAGTGGTTACAGGGTTAATTCAGCGTGGTTACAGCATTAATTCCGTAGTGGTTACAGGGTTAATTCAGCGTGGTTACAGCATTAATTCTATAGTGGTTACAGGGTCAATTCAGCGTGGTTACAGGGTTAATTCAGCGTGGTTACAGGGTTAATTCAGCATGGTTACAGGGTTAATTCAGTGTGGTTACAGCGTTAATTCCGTAGTGGTTACAGGGTTAATTCAGCGTGGTTACAGGGTTAATACCGTAGTGGTTACAGGGTTAATTCCGTGGTGGTTACAGGGTTAATTCAGCGTGGTTACAGCATTAATTCCGTAGTGGTTACAGGGTTAATTCCGTAGTGGTTACAGGGTTAATTCAGCGTGGTTACAGCATTAATTCCGTAGTGGTTACAGGGTTAATTCCGTAGTGGTTACAGGGTTAATTCAGCATGGTTACAGCGTTAATTCCGTAGTGGTTACAGGGTTAATTCAGCGTGGTTACAGCATTAATTCCGTAGTGGTTACATGGTTAATTCAGTGTGGTTACAGCGTTAATTCCGTAGTGGTTACAGGGTTAATTCAGCGTGGTTACAGCATTAATTCCGTAGTGGTTACAGGGTTAATTCAGCATGGTTACAGCATTAATTCCATAGTGGTTACAGGGTTAATTCAGCGTGGTTACAGGGTTAATTCAGCGTGGTTACAGGGTTAATTCAGCGTGGTTACAGGGTTAATTCAGCGTGGTTACAGCATTAATTCCATAATGGTTACAGCATTAATTCCGTAGTGGTTACAGGGTTAATTCCGTAGTGGTTACAGGGTTAATTCAGTGTGGTTACAGCATGAATTCCGCAGTGGTTACAGGGTTAATTCCGTAGAGGTAACAGGGTTAATTCAGCGTGGTTACAGCATTAATTTCGTAGTGGTTACAGGGTTAATTCAGCGTGGTTACAGGGTTAATTCAGCGTGGTTACAGCATTAATTCCGTAATGGTTACAGGGTTAATTCCGTAGAGGTAACAGGGTTAATTCAGCGTGGTTACAGCATTAATTTCGTAGTGGTTACAGGGTCAATTCAGCGTGGTTACAGGGTTAATTCAGCGTGGTTACAGCATGAATTCCGCAGTGGTTACAGGGTTAATTCCGTAGAGGTAACAGGGTTAATTCAGCGTGGTTACAGCATTAATTCCGTAGTGGTTACAGGGTTAATTCCGTGGTGGTTACAGGGTTAATTCAGCGTGGTTACAGCATTAATTCCGTAATGGTTACAGGGTTAATTCCGTAGTGGTTACAGGGTTAATTCAGCGTGGTTACAGCATTAATTCCGTAGTGGTTACATGGTTAATTCAGTGTGGTTACAGTGTTAATTCCGTAGTGGTTACAGGGTTAATTCAGCGTGGTTACAGCATTAATTCCGTAGTGGTTACAGGGTTAATTCAGCGTGGTTACAGCATTAATTCTATAGTGGTTACAGGGTCAATTCAGCGTGGTTACAGGGTTAATTCAGCGTGGTTACAGGGTTAATTCAGCATGGTTACAGGGTTAATTCAGCGTGGTTACAGGGTTAATTCCATAGTGGTTACAGGGTTAATTCAGCGTGGTTTCAGGGTTAATTCAGAGTGGTTACAGGGTTAATTCAGCGTGGGTACAGGGTTAATTCAGCGTGGTTACAGGGTTAATTCAGCGTGGTTTCAGGGTTAATTCAGCGTGGTTACAGGGTTAATTCAGCATGGTTTCAGGGTTAATTCAGTGTGGTTTCAGGGTTAATTCAGTGTGGTTACAGGGTTAATTCAGCATGGTTTCAGGGTTACTTTTAAGTATTAATTCAGAGTGGTTAAAATTAAGAAGGCTTAAAACAAAATAAGTAAAGACAATGCCATGTTTCCATAAAGTACCATCAAGTACTTGCTAGAACATTGTGAATTGCCATGACGTAGTGGTCTGAGTGTTATGAGTTCGATCCCAGTGCTGCGCCATTGATTATTTTTTGTGAGCGCCGAGGAAGTCGGAAGTCGACTGGTATTTCTAGTTTTCAAATACACTCCCATACATTTAGCCCAGGCATTTGAAATACGTATTTGAAAATAATTTCAAATATTAGGCAATTTATGGGAAATTATTTTCAAAATACTTTAAAATACTTCCAATATAATTTGTATTTATGTATTTACTTAGGCAAGTCAGTTAAGAACAAATTCTTATTTATAATGACAGCCTACCAAAAGGCAAAAGGTCTTAAACAATAATCATAAATACAATATCAATATAGGACAAAACACACATCACAACAAGAGAGACAATACAACACTACATAAAGAGAGACCTAAGACATCAACATAGCAAGGCAGCAACACATGACAACACAGCATGGTAGCAACACAACATGGTAGCAGCACAAAACATGATACAAACATTATTGGGCAATTTATTGGAGTAGTTGATTCGAGCCATTTTATTGGAAAATACTCAAATTCACAGAAATAAGTATTTAAATAACAACTAATCAAATACACATGTATTTGAACCCAGGTCTGGTGTGTGTGTGTGTGTGTGTGTGTGTGTGTGTGTGTGTGTGTGTGTGTGTGTGTGTGTGTGTGTGTGTGTGTGTGTGTGTGTGTGTGTGTGTGTGTGTGTGTGTGTGTGTGTGTAACAGAGAGGATGACTTAAATGTAAATGTAAATGAGAGGAGTAGAACAGACCTTTGCCCAGGAAGTATTTGAAGAACCATCTGGTGTGGTACTCCGGGTTCTCCAGATGGACATCGGTTCTTCTCCAGGTTCCCGGGTGTAGTCCGTCGTCTACACACACACACACACACACACACACACACACACACACACACACACACACACACACACACACACACACACACACACACACACACACACACACACACACACACACACACACACACACACACACACAGGTTAGTGACAAACACACACAAATGCTTCCACACACACAATACATATCACAACACTCACATCACAACAAACCTGATAATGGTTTCTGTACACAAGGGCGATTCATAACACTGTTGTCACTATTACATACAGTATAGTACACACACACACGCACGCACGCACACGCGCACAAGCACACGCACACACTCCCCCTCCACTCCACCCCCGACACACACTGATTTACCACAATATACACATACATTAACCTACAGCCGGACCTTGAAAACAGAAACACATGGTTGTTCAGTCAGGGTTTCCTAGATGATGTTGAGGTGCTGACAGAAGAAAAGCTCCTTTGTAACCAGTAGATGTCCCGTCATCAATAATAATGTTAAGCCCTCTATAAGTCCCTCTACTAATGCACCTCCTCCTCATCCTTGACAGGATGTCCCATTGTTGATTCATGCTATTGAGGGCAAACCTCACACCTACCCACAGGCCACACACACACACGCACACACGCACACACTGTGACAGGTGGGATGGGTTCTTAAACAGAGGGGAGAAGAGATAGGAGACACATTAGTTTGTTTTTCTTTGCAGGGAAAACATCCCAGGTTGTCATGGTTACTGAAGCAACGGTGCTTCAGCTGAGAAAGGTGGAGGTGTGTGTGTATGTATGTGTGTGTGTGTGTGTGTGTGTGTGTGTGTGTGTGTGTGTGTGTGTGTGTGTGTGTGTGTGTGTGTGTGTGTGTGTGTGTGTGTGTGTGTGTGTGTGTGAAAAAAGTATTCAAATGTATGCACTCACTACCGTAAGTCGCTCTGGATAAGACATGTAACAAAATGTGTGTGTAAATACAATAGAATAGTCAAATTGACAGTGATGCACACTGTCATGTCTGGTGCATGTTAGGGCATGAACATGAAGGCGATGGAGGGGATAGTGATAAAATATAAATTAAGACAAATGTGTTGCTGTTTTGTTGTTCTCTTCGCCCATTCTCCCGATGGAGAGGAATGACAAAAAGAGCGAGAGAAGAGGAGAAGCTACACTGAACAAAAATATAAATGCAAAGTGTTGGTCTGAAATTAAAGATCCCAGAAATGTGTTTACATCCCTGTTTCAGTGAGCATTTCTACTTTGCCAAGATAATCCATCTACCAGACAGGTGTGGCATATCAAGAAACTGATTAAACAGCATGATCATTATACAGGTGCACCACAGATGTCTACAGACCACATATAACCACACCTGCCCAGGACCTCCACATCTGGCTTCTTCACCAGTGGAATCGTCTGAGACCAGCCACCTGCATTGCTGACGAAACTGTGGGTTTGCACAACCAAAGAATTTTGGCACAAACTGTCAGAAACTGTCTCGGGGAAGCTCATCTGCATGTTCGTTGTCCTCACCAGGGTCTTGACCTGACTACAGTTTGGTGTTGTAACCGACTTCAGTGGGCAAATGCTCACCTTCAATGGCCACTGGCTCCCCGGAGAAGTGTGCACTTCACGGATGAATCCCCGTTTCAACTGTCACGGTCAGATGGCAGACAGCATGTATGGCATTGTGTGTGCAAGTGGGTGGAAGACAGATAGAAACAAGTTGCTGATGTCAACGTTGGGAACATGGTGCTGGTGGGGTTATGGAATGGACAGGCTCAAGCTACGGACAACCAACACAATTGCATTATATTGATGGCAATTTGAATGCACAGAGATACCGTGAAGAGATCCAAAGGCCCATTGTCGTACCATTCATCCGCCGCCATCACCTCATGTTTCAGCATTATAACGCACGGCCCCATGTCGCACGGCCCCATGATCTGTACACAATTCCTAGAAGCTGAAAATGTCCCAGTTCTTCTATGGCCTGCATAGTCACCAGATATGTCACCCATTGAGCATGTTTTGGATGCTGTGGATCGACGTGTACGACAGTGTCACAGATAGAACAATGAGACAGATATTTCACCAGATGTATAAATGTGAAGCATCCGCTTGACGTTTCCACTTACTACCATATATGGTAATGAGAGGAAGCCCAGTGTCCGTCAGTGGGAGAAGATGGAAGGAGGTGGATTTTGGCCGACATTCTGCACATTTTGTCATCGCTGAAACATTTGATCTTAATACAGTTTTCTGTTCTACAAACTACCATCTGTTATGAACAGAGTGGACTAAGTTTTGTCGACTTTACCTTTTGCCAGAGTAGGCATTCCCTACCTGAAAAATGCAGACGTATGCTAGAATGGGCCAATGGGATCTTGCTAGATCGTGCTTGGCTCTGCCCACCTCCTTGCTTGTTCTGCCCACTATGACTCATTTGTTCACGTTGGAGATGGCAGGCTGTGGTCTATCTTGGTTTAGATACAAAAATCTTTGGCAGTGTGTTCCAGTTCCCGCCAACATCCAGCAACTTCGCACAGCCATTGGAAAGTAGTAGGACAACATTCCACAGGCCACAATTAACAGCCTGTTGATCTTATCCTTCAATAACACACTCCCCAAAGCAAATCAGGGGGAGAAAAATAGGCTTATTCAAAGAGAACAAATCATAGTTGTTATGCTGGGAAGTAGATGACAGATGTTCCTTATTCCTTCTCCTCAGTGATTCTCCACATAACTAAGTGACAGGATGTCATTTATAATACCCAACCCTAGCCTGTGGATGAACAATTAGAATTCCTGGCAATAAAATTGGCCAATGGCCAGATAACAAGTATCCCATTTCAGGCTCAATTTGAACCAATGAGAACTTGCCACATGTAGCTATGAGTCCTGGACTGAAATTCCTCCCATGTCTCTGACCCAATAATCAACAATTCCCTATTACAGAAAAACAACTATTTCCATTGATTGTTAATTCCCTCTTCACCTTCAGTCCTCTGCGTTGTGTCTTAAAATATTCTTACAAGCCAACTGAGGCAAGCGGTGGTCACACCAGATACTGACTGGCTTTCTGATCCATGCCTATAACTTTTTTAAAATCTGTGACCAACATATATTCCCAGTCAAAAGAAATCAATAGATTAGGATGTCACAGGAAGGCCAAGAAGATCATCAAGGATTCCATGTCTATGTACACAGGGCAGCAGCCTCCAAGATGCAGGGTTGCGCAACCGAGTGGTAGCCGGCTAGTGATGGCTATTTAACATTCTGATGGCCTTGAGATAGAAGCTGTTTTTCAGTCTCCCGGTTCCAGCTTTGATTCCTGTATGACCTCTTCTGGATGATACAACAGGGCATGTCAGATCTTTTTGGCCTTCCTGTGACATCGGGTGGTGTAGGTGTCCTGGAGGGCAGGCAGTGTGCCCCCGGTGATGTGTTTGGCAGACTGCTCCACCCCTGACAGGATGCTCTCAATTGTGCATCTGTAAAAGTTATTGAGGTTCTTCGGGACCAAGCCACATTTCTTTAGCTTCCTGAGGTTGAAGAGGCGTTGTTGCTCCTTCATCACCACAATGTCTGTGTGGGTGGACCATTTCAGATTGTCAGTGATGTGTACGCCAAAAAACATGAAGCTTTTCATCTTCTCCACTGCGGTCCCATCGATGTGGACAGGGGGGTGCTCCCTCTGCTGTTTCTTGAAGTGCACAATCAGCTCCTTTGTTGATAGATATAGATTTTTCAGCATTGGGAGGTAGTAACATTTTTCAGCGTTGGGAGGTAGTAACATTTTTCAGCGTTGGGAGGTAGTAACATTTTTCAGCACTGGGAGGTAGTAACATTTTTCAGCATTGGGAGGTAATAACATTTTTCAGAATTGGGAGGTAGTAACATTTTTCAGCGTTGGGAGGTAGTAACATTTTTCAGCGTTGGGAGGTAGTAACATTTTTCAGCACTGGGAGGTAGTAACATTTTTCAGCACTGGGAGGTAGTAACATTTTTCAGCGTTGGGAGGTAGTAACATTTTTCAGCACTGGGAGGTAATAACATTTTTCAGCACTGGGAGGTAGTAACATTTTTCAGCGTTGGGAGGTAGTAACATTTTTCAGCGTTGGGAGGTAGTAACATTTTTCAGCACTGGGAGGTAGTAACATTTTTCAGCATTGGGAGGTAATAACATTTTTCAGCACTGGGAGGTAATAACATTTTTCAGCACTGGGAGGTAGTAACATTTTTCAGCACTGGGAGGTAGTAACATTTTTCAGCACTGGGAGGTAGTAACATTTTTCAGCGTTGGGAGGTAATAACATTTTTCAGCACTGGGAGGTAGTAACATTTTTCAGCATTGGGAGGTAATAACATTTTTCAGAATTGGGAGGTAGTAACAGTTTTCAGCATTGGGAGGTAGTAACATTTTTCAGCGTTGGGAGGTAATAACATTTTTCAGCACTGGGAGGTAGTAACATTTTTCAGCATTGGGAGGTAATAACATTTTTCAGAATTGGGAGGTAGTAACAGTTTTCAGCACTGGGAGGTAGTAACATTTTTCAGCATTGGGAGGTAATAACATTTTTCAGAATTGGGAGGTAGTAACAGTTTTCAGCATTGGGAGGTAGTAACATTTTTCAGCGTTGGGAGGTAGTAACATTTTTCAGCACTGGGAGGTAGTAACATTTTTCAGCATTGGGAGGTAATAACATTTTTCAGAATTGGGAGGTAGTAACATTTTTCAGCGTTGGGAGGTAGTAACATTTTTCAGCGTTGGGAGGTAGTAACATTTTTCAGCGTTGGGAGGTAGTAACATTTCTCAGCGTTGGGAGGTAGTAACATTTCTCAGCGTTGGGAGGTAGTAAAATCTTTTCAGCGTTGGGAGGTAGTAACATTTTTCAGAATTGGGAGGTAGTAACATTTGGAAGCGTTGGGAGGTAGTAACATTTTTCAGCGTTGGGAGGTAGTAACATTTGGAAGCGTTGGGAGGTAGTAACATTTGGAAGCGTTGGGAGGTAGTAACAGTTTTCAGCGTTGGGAGGTAGTAACATTTGGAAGCGTTGGGAGGTAGTAACAGTTTTCAGCGTTGGGAGGTAGTAACATTTGGAAGCGTTGGGAGGTAGTAACAGTTTTCAGCGTTGGGAGGTAGTAACATTTGGAAGCGTTGGGAGGTAGTAACAGTTTTCAGCGTTGAGAGGTAGTAACATTTGGAAGCGTTGGGAGGTAGTAACAGTTTTCAGCGTTGGGAGGTAGTAACATTTTTCAGCGTTGGGAGGTAGTAACATTTGGAAGCATTGGGAGGTAGTAACAGTTTTCAGCGTTGGGAGGTAGTAACATTTGGAAGCGTTGGGAGGTAGTAACAGTTTTCAGCGTTGGGAGGTAGTAACATTTGGAAGCGTTGGGAGGTAGTAACAGTTTTCAGCGTTGAGAGGTAGTAACATTTGGAAGCGTTGGGAGGTAGTAACAGTTTTCAGCGTTGAGAGGTAGTAACATTTGGAAGCGTTGGGAGGTAGTAACAGTTTTCAGCGTTGGGAGGTAGTAACATTTGGAAGCGTTGGGAGGTAGTAACAGTTTTCAGCGTTGGGAGGTAGTAACATTTGGAAGCGTTGGGAGGTAGTAACAGTTTTCAGCATTGGGAAGTAGTAACATTTTCAGCGTTGGGAGGTAGTAACATTTGGAAGCATTGGGAGGTAGTAACATTTGGAAGCATTGGGAGGTAGTAACAGTTTTCAGAGTTGGGAGGTAGTAACATTTGGAAGCGTTGGGAGGTAGTAACATTTTCAGCGTTGGGAGGTAGTAACATTTGGAAGCGTTGGAAGATAGTAACATTTTTCAGCGTTGGGAGGTAGTAACATTTGGAAGTGTTGGAAGATAGTAACAGTTTTCAGCGTTGGGAGGTAGTAACATTTGGAAGCGTTGGGAGGTAGTAACATTTGGAAGCGTTGGGAGGTAGTAACATTTGGAAGCATTGGGAGGTAGCAACATTTGGAACGTTGGGAGGTAGTAACAGTTTTCAGCGTTGGGAGGTAGTAACATTTGGAAGCGTTGGGAGGTAGTAACATTTGGAAGCGTTGGGAGGTAGTAACATTTGGAAGCATTGGGAGGTAGTAACATTTGGAAGCGTTGGGAGGTAGTAACATTTGGAAGCGTTGGGAGGTAGTAGTTTTCACGTTGAGTTTTTGGAGCGTTGAGAGGTAGTAACATTTGGAAGCGTTGGTTCGAGAGGTAGTAACATTTGAGGTAGTAACAGTTTTCAGCGTTGGGAGGTAGTAACATTTGGAAGCGTTGGAAGATAGTAACATTTTCAGCGTTGGGAAGTAGTAACAGTTTTCAGCGTTGAGAGGTAGTAACATTTGGAAGCGTTGGGAGGTAGTATCATTTGGAAGCGTTGGGAGGTAGTAACAGTTTTCAGCGTTGGGAGGTAGTAACATTTGGAAGCGTTGGGAGGTAATAACACTTTTCAGCGTTGGGAGGTAGTAACATTTGTAAGCGTTGGGAGGTAGTAACAGTTTTCAGCGTTGGGAGGTAGTAACATTTGGAAGCGTTGGGAGGTAGTAACAGTTTTCAGCGTTGGGAGGTAGTAACATTTGGAAGCGTTGGGAGGTAGTAACAGTTTTCAGCGTTGGGAGGTAGTAACATTTGGAAGCGTTGGGAGGTAGTAACAGTTTTCAGCGTTGGGAGGTAGTAACATTTGGAAGCGTTGGGAGGTAGTAACAGTTTTCAGCGTTGAGAGGTAGTAACATTTGGAAGCGTTGGGAGGTAGTAACAGTTTTCAGCGTTGGGAGGTAGTAACAGTTTTCAGCGTTGGGAGGTAGTAACATTTGGAAGCGTTGGGTGGTAGTAACAGTTTTCAGTGTTGGGAGGTAGTAACAGTTTTCAGCGTTGGGAGGTAGTAACATTTGGAAGCGTTGGGAGGTAATAACAGTTTTCAGCGTTGAGAGGTAGTAACATTTGTAAGCATTGGGAGGTAGTAACAGTTTTCAGCGTTGGGAGGTAGTAACATTTGGAAGCGTTGGGAGGTAGTAACAGTTTTCAGCGTTGGGAGGTAGTAACATTTGGAAGCGTTGGGAGGTAGTAACAGTTTTCAGCGTTGGGAGGTAGTAACATTTGGAAGCGTTGGGAGGTAGTAACAGTTTTCAGCGTTGGGAGGTAGTAACATTTGGAAGCGTTGGGAGGTAGTAACAGTTTTCAGCGTTGGGAAGTAGTAACATTTTTCAGCGTTGGGAGGTAGTAACATTTGGAAGCATTGGGAGGTAGTAACATTTGGAAGCATTGGGAGGTAGTAACAGTTTTCAGCGTTGGGAGGTAGTAACATTTGGAAGCATTGGGAGGTAGAAACAGTTTTCAGCGTTGAGAGGTAGTAACATTTGGAGCGTTGGGAGGTAGTAACAGTTTTCAGCGTTGAGAGGTAGTAACATTTGGAAGCGTTGGGAGGTAGTAACAGTTTTCAGCGTTGGGAGGTAGTAACATTTTTCAGCGTTGGGAAGTAGTAACAGTTTTCAGCGTTGAGAGGTAGTAACATTTGGAAGCGTTAACAGAGGTAGTAACATTTGGAAGCGTTGGGAGGTAGTAACAGTTTTCAGCGTTGGGAGGTAGTAACATTTGGAAGCGTTGGGAGGTAATAACAGTTTTCAGCGTTGGGAGGTAGTAACATTTGGAAGCGTTGGGAGGTAATAACAGTTTTCAGCATTGAGAGGTAGTAACATTTGGAAGCATTGGGAGGTAGTAACAGTTTTCAGCGTTGGGAGGTAGTAACATTTGGAAGCGTTGGGAGGTAGTAACAGTTTTCAGCGTTGAGAGGTAGTAACATTTGGAAGCGTTGGGAGGTAGTAACAGTTTTCAGCGTTGGGAGGTAGTAACATTTGGAAGCGTTGGGAGGTAGTAACAGTTTTCAGCGTTGGGAGGTAGTAACATTTGGAAGCGTTGGGAGGTAGTAACAGTTTTCAGCGTTGGGAGGTAGTAACATTTGGAAGCGTTGGGAGGTAGTAACAGTTTTCAGCGTTGAGAGGTAGTAACATTTGGAAGCGTTGGAAGATAGTAACATTTTTCAGCGTTGGGAGGTAGTAACAGTTTTCAGCGTTGAGAGGTAGTAACATTTGGAAGCGTTGGGAGGTAGTAACAGTTTTCAGCGTTGGGAGGTAGTAACATTTGGAAGCGTTGGGAGGTAGTAACAGTTTTCAGCGTTGGGAGGTAGTAACATTTGGAAGCGTTGGGAGGTAGTAACAGTTTTCAGCGTTGGGAGGTAGTAACAGTTTTCAGCGTTGGGAGGTAGTAACATTTGGAAGCGTTGGGAGGTAGTAACAGTTTTCAGCGTTGGGAGGTAGTAACATTTGGAAGCATTGGGAGGTAGTAACAGTTTTCAGCGTTGGGAGGTAGTAACATTTGGAAGCGTTGGGAGGTAGTAACAGTTTTCAGCGTTGAGAGGTAGTAACATTTGGAAGCGTTGGGAGGTAGTAACAGTTTTCAGCGTTGGGAGGTAGTAACATTTGGAAGCGTTGGGAGGTAGTAACAGTTTTCAGCGTTGGGAGGTAGTAACATTTGGAAGCGTTGGGAGGTAGTAACAGTTTTCAGCGTTGGGAAGTAGTAACATTTTTCAGCGTTGGGAGGTAGTAACATTTGGAAGCATTGGGAGGTAGTAACATTTGGAAGCATTGGGAGGTAGTAACAGTTTTCAGCGTTGGGAGGTAGTAACATTTGGAAGCATTGGGAGGTAGTAACAGTTTTCAGCGTTGGGAGGTAGTAACATTTGGAAGCGTTGGGAGGTAGTAACAGTTTTCAGCGTTGAGAGGTAGTAACATTTGGAAGCGTTGGGAGGTAGTAACAGTTTTCAGCGTTGGGAGGTAGTAACATTTTTCAGCGCGTTGGGAAGTAGTAACAGTTTTCAGCGTTGAGAGGTAGTAACATTTGGAAGCGTTGGGAGGTAGTAACATTTGGAAGCGTTGGGAGGTAGTAACAGTTTTCAGCGTTGGGAGGTAGTAACATTTGGAAGCGTTGGGAGGTAATAACACTTTTCAGCGTTGGGAGGTAGTAACATTTGGAAGCGTTGGGAGGTAGTAACAGTTTTCAGCGTTGGGAGGTAGTAACATTTGGAAGCGTTGGGAGGTAGTAACAGTTTTCAGCGTTGGGAGGTAGTAACATTTGGAAGCGTTGGGAGGTAGTAACAGTTTTCAGCGTTGAGAGGTAGTAACATTTGGAAGCGTTGGGAGGTAGTAACAGTTTTCAGCGTTGGGAGGTAGTAACATTTGGAAGCGTTGGGAGGTAGTAACAGTTTTCAGCGTTGGGAGGTAGTAACATTTGGAAGCGTTGGGAGGTAGTAACAGTTTTCAGCGTTGGGAGGTAGTAACATTTGGAAGCGTTGGGAGGTAGTAACAGTTTTCAGCGTTGAGAGGTAGTAACATTTGGAAGCGTTGGGAGGTAGTAACAGTTTTCAGCGTTGGGAGGTAGTAACAGTTTTCAGCGTTGGGAGGTAGTAACATTTGGAAGCGTTGGGAGGTAGTAACAGTTTTCAGCGTTGGGAGGTAGTAACATTTGGAAGCGTTGGGAGGTAGTAACAGTTTTCAGCGTTGGGAGGTAGTAACATTTGGAAGCGTTGGGAGGTAGTAACAGTTTTCAGCGTTGGGAGGTAGTAACATTTGGAAGCGTTGGAAGATAGTAACATTTTTCAGCGTTGGGAGGTAGTAACAGTTTTCAGCGTTGGGAGGTAGTAACATTTGGAAGCGTTGGGAGGTAGTAACAGTTTTCAGCGTTGGGAGGTAGTAACATTTGGAAGCGTTGGGAGGTAGTAACAGTTTTCAGCGTTGAGAGGTAGTAACATTTGGAAGCGTTGGGAGGTAGTAACAGTTTTCAGCGTTGGGAGGTAGTAACATTTGGAAGCGTTGGGAGGTAGTAACAGTTTTCAGCGTTGGGAGGTAGTAACATTTGGAAGCGTTGGGAGGTAGTAACAGTTTTCAGCGTTGGGAAGTAGTAACATTTTTCAGCGTTGGGAGGTAGTAACATTTGGAAGCATTGGGAGGTAGTAACATTTGGAAGCATTGGGAGGTAGTAACAGTTTTCAGCGTTGGGAGGTAGTAACATTTGGAAGCGTTGGGAGGTAGTAACAGTTTTCAGCGTTGGGAGGTAGTAACATTTGGAAGCGTTGGGAGGGAGTAACATTTGGAAGCATTGGGAGGTAGTAACATTTGGAAGCGTTGGGAGGTAGTAACATTTGGAAGCGTTGGGAGGTAGTAACAGTTTTCAGCGTTGGGAGGTAGTAACAGTTTTCAGCGTTGGGAGGTAGTAACATTTGGAAGCGTTGGGTGGTAGTAACAGTTTTCAGTGTTGGGAGGTAGTAACAGTTTTCAGCGTTGGGAGGTAGTAACATTTGGTTGGGAGGCGTTTTCAGGAGGTAATAACAGTTTTCAGCGTTGAGAGGTAGTAACATTTGTAAGCGTTGGGAGGTAGTAACAGTTTTCAGCGTTGGGAGGTAGTAACATTTGGAAGCGTTGGGAGGTAGTAACAGTTTTCAGCGTTGAGAGGTAGTAACATTTGGAAGCGTTGGGAGGTAGTAACAGTTTTCAGCGTTGGGAGGTAGTAACAGTTTTCAGCGTTGAGAGGTAGTAACATTTTCAGCGTTGGGAGGTAGTAACAGTTTTCAGCGTTGGGAGGTAGTAACATTTGGAAGCGTTGGGAGGTAGTAACAGTTTTCAGCGTTGAGAGTAGTAACATTTGGAAGCGTTGGGAGGTAGTAACAGTTTTCAGCGTTGGGAGGTAGTAACATTTGGAAGCGTTGGGAGGTAGTAACAGTTTTCAGCGTTGGGAGGTAGTAACATTTGGAAGCGTTGGGAGGTAGTAACAGTTTTCAGCGTTGGGAAGTAGTAACATTTTTCAGCGTTGGGAGGTAGTAACATTTGGAGCGTTGGGAGGTAGTAACATTTGGAAGCATTGGGAGGTAGTAACAGTTTTCAGCGTTGGGAGGTAGTAACATTTGGAAGCGTTGGGAGGTAGTAACAGTTTTCAGCGTTGGGAGGTAGTAACATTTGGAAGCGTTTTCAGGAGGAGTAACATTTGGAAGCATTGGGAGGTAGTAACATTTGGAAGCGTTGGGAGGTAGTAACATTTTTCAGCGTTGGGAGGTAGTAACAGTTTTCAGCGTTGGGAGGTAGTAACAGTTTTCAGCGTTGGGAGGTAGTAACATTTTCAGCGTTGGGTGGTTTGGAGTAACAGTTTTCAGTGTTGGGAGGTAGTAACAGTTTTCAGCGTTGGGAGGTAGTAACATTTGGAAGCGTTGGGAGGTAGTAACATTTTTCAGCGTTGGGAGGTAGTAACATTTGTAAGCATTGGGAGGTAGTAACAGTTTTCAGCGTTGGGAGGTAGTAACATTTGGAAGCGTTGGGAGGTAGTAACAGTTTTCAGCGTTGAGAGGTAGTAACATTTGGAAGCGTTGGGAGGTAGTAACAGTTTTCAGCGTTGGGAGGTAGTAACATTTGGAAGCGTTGGGAGGTAGTAACAGTTTTCAGCGTTGGGAGGTAGTAACATTTGGAAGCGTTGGGAGGTAGTAACAGTTTTCAGCGTTGGGAAGTAGTAACATTTTTCAGCGTTGGGAGGTAGTAACATTTGGAAGCATTGGGAGGTAGTAACATTTGGAAGCATTGGGAGGTAGTAACAGTTTTCAGCGTTGGGAGGTAGTAACATTTGGAAGCGTTGGGAGGTAGAAACAGTTTTCAGCGTTGAGAGGTAGTAACATTTGGAAGCGTTGGGAGGTAGTAACAGTTTTCAGCGTTGAGAGGTAGTAACATTTTTCAGCGTTGGGAGGTAGTAACAGTTTTCAGCGTTGGGAGGTAGTAACATTTGGAAGCGTTGGGAGGTAATAACAGTTTTCAGCGTTGAGAGGTAGTAACATTTGTAAGCATTGGGAGGTAGTAACAGTTTTCAGCGTTGGGAGGTAGTAACATTTGGAAGCGTTGGGAGGTAGTAACAGTTTTCAGCGTTGAGAGGTAGTAACATTTGGAAGCGTTGGGAGGTAGTAACAGTTTTCAGCGTTGAGAGGTAGTAACATTTGGAAGCGTTGGGAGGTAGTAACAGTTTTCAGCGTTGGGAGGTAGTAACATTTGGAAGCGTTGGGAGGTAGTAACAGTTTTCAGCGTTGAGAGGTAGTAACATTTGGAAGCGTTGGGAGGTAGTAACAGTTTTCAGCGTTGAGAGGTAGTAACATTTGTCAGCGTTGGGAGGTAGTAACAGTTTTCAGCGTTGGGAGGTAGTAACATTTGGAAGCGTTGGGAGGTAGTAACAGTTTTCAGCGTTGGAAGGTAGTAACATTTGGAAGCGTTTGTAGTAACAGTTTTCAGCGTTGGGAAGTAGTAACATTTTCAGCGTTGGGAGGTAGTAACATTTGGAAGCATTGGGAGGTAGTAACATTTTCAGCGTTGAAGCATTTGGGAGGTAGTAACAGTTTTCAGCGTTGGGAGGTAGTAACATTTGGAAGCGTTGGGAGGTAGTAACAGTTTTCAGCGTTGGGAGGTAGTAACATTTGGAAGCGTTGGGAGGTAGTAACATTTGGAAGCGTTGGGAGGTAGTAACATTTTCAGCGTTGGGAGGTAGTAACATTTGGAAGCGTTGGGAGGTAGTAACAGTTTTCAGCGTTGGGAGGTAGTAACATTTTCAGCGTTGGGAGGTAGTAACATTTTCAGCGTTGGGAGGTATTAACATTTGGAAGCGTTGGGAGGTAGTAACAGTTTTCAGCGTTGGGAGGTAGTAACATTTGGAAAGCGTTGGGAGGTAGTAACAGTTTTCAGCGTTGAGAGGTAGTAACATTTGTAAGCATTGGGAGGTAGTAACAGTTTTCAGCGTTGAGAGGTAGTAACATTTGTAAGCGTTGGGAGGTAGTAACAGTTTTCAGCGTTGGGAGGTAGTAACATTTGGAAGCGTTGGGAGGTAGTAACAGTTTTCAGCGTTGGGAGGTAGTAACATTTGGAAGCGTTGGGAGGTAGTAACAGTTTTCAGCGTTGGGAGGTAGTAACATTTGGAAGCGTTGGGAGGTAGTAACAGTTTTCAGCGTTGGGAAGTAGTAACATTTTTCAGCGTTGGGAGGTAGTAACATTTGGAAGCATTGGGAGGTAGTAACATTTGGAAGCATTGGGAGGTAGTAACAGTTTTCAGCGTTGGGAGGTAGTAACATTTGGAAGCGTTGGGAGGTAGTAACAGTTTTCAGCGTTGGGAGGTAGTAACATTTGGAAGCGTTGGGAGGTAGTAACATTTGGAAGCGTTGGGAGGTAGTAACATTTGGAAGCGTTGGGAGGTAGTAACATTTGGAAGCGTTGGGAGGTAGTAACAGTTTTCAGCGTTGGGAGGTAGTAACATTTGGAAGCGTTGGGAGGTAGTAACAGTTTTCAGCGTTGGGAGGTAGTAACATTTGGAAGCGTTGGGAGGTAGTAACAGTTTTCAGCGTTGGGAGGTAGTAACATTTGGAAGCGTTGGGAGGTAGTAACAGTTTTCAGCGTTGGGAAGTAGTAACATTTGGAAGCGTTGGGAGGTAGTAACAGTTTTCAGCGTTGGGAGGTAGTAACATTTTTCAGCGTTGGGAGGTAATAACAGTTTTCAGCGTTGAGGAGGTAGTAACATTTGTAAGCATTGGGAGGTAGTAACAGTTTTCAGCGTTGAGAGGTAGTAACATTTGGAAGCGTTGGGAGGTAGTAACAGTTTTCAGCGTTGGGAGGTAGTAACATTTGGAAGCGTTGGGAGGTAGTAACAGTTTTCAGCGTTGGGAGGTAGTAAGTAACATTTGGAAGCGTTGGGAGGTAGTAACAGTTTTCAGCGTTGGGAGGTAGTAACATTTTCAGCGTTGGGAGGTAGTAACATTTGGAAGCGTTGGGAGGTAGTAACAGTTTTCAGCGTTGGGAAGTAGTAACATTTTTCAGCGTTGGGAGGTAGTAACATTTGGAAGCATTGGGAGGTAGTAACATTTGGAAGCATTGGGAGGTAGTAACAGTTTTCAGCGTTGGGAGGTAGTAACATTTTCAGCGTTGGGAGGTAGTAACAGTTTTCAGCGTTGGGAGGTAGTAACATTTTCAGCGTTGGGAGGTAGTAACAGTTTTCAGCGTTGGGAGGTAGTAACATTTTTCAGCGTTGGGAGGTAGTAACATTTTCAGCGTTGGGAGGTAGTAACATTTGCGTTGGGAGGTAGTAACAGTTTTCAGCGTTGGGAGGTAGTAACAGTTTTCAGCGTTGGGAGGTAGTAACATTTGGAAGCGTTGGGAGGTAGTAACAGTTTTCAGCGTTGGGAGGTAGTAACATTTGGAAGCGTTGGGAGGTAGTAACAGTTTTCAGCGTTGGGAGGTAGTAACATTTTTCAGCGTTGGGAGGTAGTAACATTTTCAGCTTTGGGAGGTAGTAACATTTGGAAGCGTTGGGAGGTAGTAACATTTGGAAGCATTGGGAGGTAGTAACATTTTCAGCATTGGGAGGTAGTAACATTTGTTGGGAGGTAACAGTTTTCAGCGTTGGGAGGTAGTAACATTTGGAAGCGTTGGGAGGTAGTAACATTTGGAAGCGTTGGGAGGTAGTAACATTTGGAAGCGTTTTCAGGGAGAGGTAGTAACATTTGGAAGCATTGGGAGGTAGTAACAGTTTTCAGCGTTGGGAGGTAGTAACATTTGGAAGCGTTGGGAGGTAGTAACAGTTTTCAGCGTTGGGAGGTAGTAACATTTGGAAGCGTTGGGAGGTAGTAACAGTTTTCAGCGTTGGGAGGTAGTAACATTTGGAGCGTTGGGAGGTAGTAACAGTTTTCAGCGTTGGGAAGTAGTAACATTTTCAGCGTTGGGAGGTAGTAACATTTGGAAGCATTGGGAGGTAGTAACATTTGGAAGCATTGGGAGGTAGTAACAGTTTTCAGCGTTGGGAGGTAGTAACATTTGGAAGCGTTGGGAGGTAGTAACAGTTTTCAGCGTTGGGAGGTAGTAACATTTGGAAGCGTTGGGAGGGAGTAACATTTGGAAGCATTGGGAGGTAGTAACATTTGGAAGCGTTGGGAGGTAGTAACATTTGGAAGCGTTGGGAGGTAGTAACAGTTTTCAGCGTTGAGAGGTAGTAACATTTGGAAGCGTTGGGAGGTAGTAACAGTTTTCAGCGTTGGGAGGTAGTAACATTTGGAAGCGTTGGGAGGTAGTAAGTTTTCAGCGTTGGGAGGTAGTAACATTTGGAAGCGTTGGGAGGTAGTAACAGTTTTCAGCGTTGGGAGGTAGTAACATTTGGAAGCGTTGGGAGGTAGTAACAGTTTTCAGCGTTGGGAGGTAGTAACATTTGGAAGCGTTGGGAGGTAGTAACAGTTTTCAGCGTTGAGAGGTAGTAACATTTGTAAGCATTGGGAGGTAGTAACAGTTTTCAGCGTTGAGAGGTAGTAACATTTTTCAGCGTTGGGAGGTAGTAACATTTTTCAGCGTTGGGAGGTAGTAACATTTGGAAGCGTTGGGAGGTAGTAACAGTTTTCAGCGTTGGGAGGTAGTAACATTTGGAAGCGTTGGGAGGTAGTAACAGTTTTCAGCGTTGGGAGGTAGTAACATTTTTCAGCGTTGGGAGGTAGTAACATTTGGAAGCGTTGGGAGGTAGTAACAGTTTTCAGCGTTGGGAAGTAGTAACATTTTTCAGCGTTGGGAGGTAGTAACATTTGGAAGCATTGGGAGGTAGTAACATTTGGAAGCATTGGGAGGTAGTAACAGTTTTCAGCGTTGGGAGGTAGTAACATTTGGAAGCGTTGGGAGGTAGTAACAGTTTTCAGCGTTGGGAGGTAGTAACATTTGGAAGCGTTGGGAGGTAGTAACATTTTTCAGCGTTGGGAGGTAGTAACATTTGGAAGCATTGGGAGGTAGTAACATTTGGAAGCGTTGGGAGGTAGTAACATTTGGAAGCGTTGGGAGGTAGTAACAGTTTTCAGCGTTGGGAGGTAGTAACAGTTTTCAGCGTTGGGAGGTAGTAACATTTGGAAGCGTTGGGTGGTAGTAACAGTTTTCAGTGTTGGGAGGTAGTAACATTTGGAAGCGTTGGGAGGTAGTAACAGTTTTCAGCCTTGGGAGGTAGTAACATTTTTCAGCGTTGGGAGGTAGTAACATTTTTCAGCTTTGGGAGGTAGTAACATTTGGAAGCGTTGGGAGGTAGTAACATTTGGAAGCATTGGGAGGTAGTAACATTTTTCAGCATTGGGAGGTGGTAACAGTTTTCAGCGTTGGGAGGTAGTAACATTTGGAAGCGTTGGGAGGTAGTAACATTTGGAAGCGTTGGGAGGTAGTAACATTTTTCAGCGTTGGGAGGTAGTAACATTTGGAAGCATTGGGAGGTAGTAACAGTTTTCAGCGTTGGGAGGTAGTAACATTTGGAAGCGTTGGGAGGTAGTAACAGTTGGAAGCGTTGGGAGGTAGTAACAGTTTTCAGTGTTGGGAGGTAGTAACATTTGGAAGCGTTGGGAGGTTAGTAACATTTTTCAGCGTTGGGAGGTAGTAACATTTGGAAGCATTGGGAGGTAGTAACAGTTTTCAGCGTTGGGAGGTAGTAACATTTGGAAGCATTGGGAGGTAGTAACATTTTTCAGCGTTGGGAGGTAGTAACATTTTTCAGCGTTGGGAGGTAGTAACAGTTTTCAGCGTTGGGAGGTAGTAACATTTTTCAGCGTTGGGAGGTAGTAACATTTGGAAGCATTGGGAGGTAGTAACAGTTTTCAGCGTTGGGAGGTAGTAACATTTGGAAGCGTTGGGAGGTAGTAACAGTTTTCAGCGTTGGGAGGTAGTAACATTTTTCAGCGTTGGGAGGTAGTAACATTTGGAAGCGTTGGGAGGTAGTAACAGTTGGAAGTGTTGGGAGGTAGTAACAGTTGGAAGCGTTGGGAGGTAGTAACATTTGGAAGCGTTGGGAGGTAGTAACAGTTGGAAGCATTGGGAGGTAGTAACAGTTTTCAGCGTTGGGAGGTAGTAACATTTGGAAGCATTGGGAGGTAGTAACAGTTTTCAGCGTTGGGAGGTAGTAACAGTTTTCAACGTTGGGAGGTAGTAACATTTGGAAGCGTTGGGAGGTAGTAACAGTTGGAAGCGTTGGGAGGTAGTAACAGTTTTCAGCATTGGGAGGTAGTAACAGTTTTCAGCGTTGGGAGGTAGTAACAGTTTTCAGCGTTGGGAGGTAGTAACAGTTTTCAGCATTGGGAGGTAGTAACAGTTTTCAGCGTTGGGAGGTAGTAACAGTTTTCAGCGTTGGGAGGTAGTAACATTTTTCAGCGTTGGGAGGTAGTAACAGTTTTCAGCGTTGGGAGGTAGTAACAGTTTTCAGCGTTGGGAGGTAGTAACATTTTTCAGCGTTGGGAGGTAGTAACATTTTTCAGCGTTGGGAGGTAGTAACATTTGGAAGCATTGGGAGGTAGTAACAGTTTTCAGCGTTGGGAGGTAGTAACATTTGGAAGCGTTGGGAGGTAGTAACAGTTTTCAGCGTTGGGAGGTAGTAACATTTTCAGCGTTGGGAGGTAGTAACATTTGGAAGCGTTGGGAGGTAGTAACATTTTTCAGCGTTGGGAGGTCGTAACATTTGGAAGCATTGGGAGGTAGTAACAGTTTTCAGTGTTGGGAGGTAGTAACAGTTTTCAGCGTTGGGAGGTAGTAACATTTTTCAGCGTTGGGAGGTAGTAACATTTGGAAGCGTTGGGAGGTAGTAACATTTTTCAGCGTTGGCATGTAGTAACATTTGGAAGCATTGGGAGGTAGTAACAGTTTTCAGTGTTGGGAGGTAGTAACAGTTTTCAGCGTTGGGAGGTAGTAACAGTTTTCAGCGTTGGGAGGTAGTAACAGTTTTCAGCGTTGGGAGGTAGTAACATTTGGAAGCATTGGGAGGTAGTAACAGTTTTCAGCGTTGGGAGGTAGTAACAGTTTTCAGCGTTGGGAGGTAGTAACATTTGGAAGCGTTGGGAGGTAGTAACATTTTTCAGCGTTGGGAGGTAGTAACACTTTTCAGCGTTGGGAGGTAATAACAGTTTTCAGCGTTGGGAGGTAGTAACATTTGGAAGCGTTGGGAGGTAGTAACATTTGGAAGCATTGGGAGGTAGTAACAGTTTTCAGCATTGGGAGGTAGTAACATTTGGAAGCGTTGGGAGGTAGTAACATTTGGAAGCATTGGGAGGTAGTAACAGTTTTCAGTGTTGGGAGGTAGTAACAGTTTTCAGCGTTGGGAGGTAGTAACAGTTTTCAGCGTTGGGAGGTAGTAACATTTGGAAGCGTTGGAAGATAGTAACATTTTTCAGCGTTGGGAGGTAGTAACATTTGGAAGCGTTGGGAGGTAGTAACATTTGGAAGCGTTGGGAGGTAGTAACAGTTTTCAGCGTTGGGAGGTAGTAACATTTGGAAGCGTTGGGAGGTAGTAACACTTTTCAGCGTTGGGAGGTAGTAACAGTTTTCAGTGTTGGGAGGTAGTAACATTTGGAAGCGTTGGGAGGTTAGTAACATTTTTCAGCGTTGGGAGGTAGTAACATTTGGAAGCATTGGGAGGTAGTAACATTTTTCAGCGTTGGGAGGTAGTAACATTTTGCAGCATTGGAAGGTAGTAACATTTTTCAGCGTTGGAAGGTAGTAACATTTTTCAGCGTTGGGAGGTAGTAACATTTTTCAGCGTTGGGAGGTAGTAACATTTGGAAGCATTGGGAGGTAGTAACATTTTTCAGCGTTGGGAGGTAGTAACATTTGGAAGCATTGGGAGGTAGTAACAGTTTTCAGCGTTGGGAGGTAGTAACATTTGGAAGCGTTGGGAGGTAGTAACAGTTTTCAGCGTTGGGAGGCAGTAACATTTTTCAGCGTTGGGAGGTAGTAACATTTGGAAGCGTTGGGAGGTAACAGTTTTCAGCTGAACCTCGGCAAGACGGAGCTGCTCTTCCTCCCGGGGAAGGACTGCCCGTTCCATGATCTCGCCATCACGGTTGACAACTCCATTGTCTCCTCCTCCCAGAGCGCTAAGAACCTTGGCGTGATCCTGGACAACACCCTGTCGTTCTCAACTAACATCAAGGCGGTGGCCCGTTCCTGTAGGTTCATGCTCTACAACATCCGCAGAGTACGACCCTGCCTCACACAGGAAGCGGCGCAGGTCCTAATCCAGGCACTTGTCATCTCCCGTCTGGATTACTGCAACTCGCTGTTGGCTGGGCTCCCTGCCTGTGCCATTAAACCCCTACAACTCATCCAGAACGCCGCAGCCCGTCTGGTGTTCAACCTTCCCAAGTTCTCTCACGTCACCCCGCTCCTCCGCTCTCTCCACTGGCTTCCAGTTGAAGCTCGCATCCGCTACAAGACCATGGTGCTTGCCTACGGAGCTGTGAGGGGAACGGCACCTCAGTACCTCCAGGCTCTGATCAGGCCCTACGCCCAAACAAGGGCACTGCGTTCATCCACCTCTGGCCTGCTCGCCTCCCTACCACTGAGGAAGTACAGTTCCCGCTCAGCCCAGTCAAAACTGTTCGCTGCTCTGGCCCCCCAATGGTGGAACAAACGCCCTCACGACGCCAGGACAGCGGAGTCAATCACCACCTTCCGGAGACACCTGAAACCCCACCTCTTTAAGGAATACCTAGGATAGGATAAGTAATCCTTCTCACCCCCCCCCCCCTTTTAAGATTTGATGCACTATTGTAAAGTGACTGTTCCACTGGATGTCATAAGGTGAATGCACCAATTTGTAAGTCGCTCTGGATAAGAGCGTCTGCTAAATGACTTAAATGTAAATGTAAATGAGGTAGTAACATTTTTCAGTGTTGGGAGGTAGTAACATTTGGAAGCATTGGGAGGTAGTAACAGTTTTCAGTGTTGGGAGGTAGTAACATTTTTCAGCGTTGGGAGGTAGTAACAGTTTTCAGCGTTGGGAGGTAGTAACACTTTTCAGCGTTGGGAGGTAGTAACAGTTTTCAGCGTTGGGAGGTAGTAACAGTTTTCAGCGTTGGGAGGTAGTAACACTTTTCAGCGTTGGGAGGTAGTAACACTTTTCAGCGTTGGGAGGTAATAACAGTTTTCAGCGTTGGGAGGTAGTAACATTTTTCAGCGTTGGGAGGTAGTAACATTTTTCAGCGTTGGGAGGTAGTAACATTTGGAAGCATTGGGAGGTAGTAACAGTTTTCAGTGTTGGGAGGTAGTAACAGTTTTCAGCGTTGGGAGGTAGTAACATTTGGAAGCGTTGGGAGTAAGTAACATTTGGAAGCATTGGGAGGTAGTAACATTTTTCAGCGTTGGGAGGTAGTAATATTTGGAAGCATTGGGAGGTAGTAACAGTTTTCAGCGTTGGGAGGTAGTAACATTTTTCAGCATTGGGAGGTAGTAACATTTGGAAGCATTGGGAGGTAGTAACATTTTTCAGCGTTGGGAGGTAGTAACAGTTTTCAGCGTTGGGAGGTAGTAACAGTTTTCAGCGTTGGGAGGTAGTAACACTTTTCAGCGTTGGGAGGTAATAACAGTTTTCAGCGTTGGGAGGTAGTAACATTTGGAAGCATTGGGAGGTAGTAACATTTTTCAGCGTTGGGAGGTAGTAACATTTGGAAGCATTGGGAGGTAGTAACAGTTTTCAGCGTTGGGAGGTAGTAACATTTGGCAGCATTGGGAGGTAGTAACATTTTTCAGTGTTGGGAGGTTGTAACATTTGGAAGCATTGGGAGGTAGTAACAGTTTTCAGTGTTGGGAGGTAGTAACAGTTTTCAGCGTTGGGAGGTAGTAACACTTTTCAGCGTTGGGAGGTAATAACAGTTTTCAGCGTTGGGAGGTAGTAACATTTGGAAGCGTTGGGAGGTAGTAACATTTGGAAGCGTTGGGAGGTAGTAACAGTTTTCAGTGTTGGGAGGTAGTAACAGTTTTCAGCGTTGGGAGGTAGTAACACTTTTCAGCGTTGGGAGGTAATAACAGTTTTCAGTGTTGGGAGGTAGTAACATTTGGAAGCGTTGGGAGGTAGTAACATTTGGAAGTGTTGGGAGGTAGTAACATTTGGAAGCGTTGGGAGGTAGTAACAGTTTTCAGTGT
>NC_068429.1:17606612-17611612 GCF_023373465.1 Oncorhynchus keta
TGCACTGCAGCTCCTAGAGACTAGGACATTCTATCCACTCTTATATATCATAGTAATGGAATAAGTACAACACTGTGTATTAGGTCATGGTTTAAACTAGATGTCAACCGATTATGATTTTTCAACGCCGATACCCTGCAACGCAGGACAAGCTGGTAAGAACAGGCCTCTCTCTGGGCATAAGAGGACACATACAGGCCTAAAGGCCCTAACTCCCTATCAAGGAACAGGCCTCTCTCTGGGCATGAGAGGACACTAGTAATATCATCAACCATGTGTAGTGATTATGTGAAGATTGATTGTTTTTTATAAGATAAGTTTAATGCTAGCTAGCAACTTACCTTGGCTCCTTGTAGCCACAAGGTCCTTTTGACGCTGCACTCGCGTAACAGGTGGTCAGCCTGTCACGCGGTCTCCTCGTGGAGTAACAGGTGGTCAGCCTGTCACGCTGTCTCCTCGTGGAGTAACAGGTGGTCAGCCTGTCAGGTGGTCGCGTGTCTCCCTGTCGTCTCCTCGGGAGTAACAGGTGGTCAGCCTGTCACGCGGTCTCCTCGTGGAGTAACAGGTGGTCAGCCTGTCACGCAGTCTCCTCGTGGAGTAACAGGTGGTCAGCCTGTCACGCGTCTCCTCGTGGAGTAACAGGTGGTCAGCCTGTCACGCGGTCTCCTCGTGGAGTAACAGGTGGTCAGCCTGTCACGCTGTCTCCTCGTGGAGTAACAGGTGGTCAGCCTGTCACGCTGTCTCCTCGTGGAGTAACAGGTGGTCAGCCTGTCACGCTGTCTCCTCGTGGAGTAACAGGTGGTCAGCCTGTCACGCTGTCTCCTCGTGGAGTAACAGGTGGTCAGCCTGTCACGCTGTCTCCTCGTGGAGTAACAGGTGGTCAGCCTGTCACACGGTCTCCTCGTGGAGTAACAGGTGCCTGTCAGCCTGTCACGGTCAGCCTGTCTCCTCGTGGAGTAACAGGTGGTCAGCCTGTCACGCTGTCTCCTCGTGGAGTAACAGGTGGTCAGCCTGTCACGCGGTCTCCTCGTGGAGTAACAGGTGGTCAGCCTGTCACGCGGTCTCCTCGTGGAGTAACAGGTGGTCAGCCTGTCACGCGGTCTCCTCGTGGAGTAACAGGTGGTCAGCCTGTCACGCGGTCTCCTCGTGGAGTAACAGGTGGTCAGCCTGTCACGCGGTCTCCTCGTGGATTGCAATGTAATCGGCCATAATCAGCGTCCAAAAAGGCTGATTACTGATTGTTACGGAAACTTGAAATCGGCCCTAATTAATCGGCCATGAATCGGTCAACCTCTTGTTTAAACAGCAGTGTGTGAGATTCATGTGATTGAGACTGGGCCTATAGGGATGAGCTGGAGAAATCCTAGCTTCTCTACTCCAATATGCATATCCAATGTGGCTGTAAACAAATATAATCCCTCTACACATGCTGTTGTGGTGTGTGTGTGTGTTCGCTTGTGTGCATTCATGTGCCTGTATATGTGTGTGTGTGTCATTGTTTATGTGTTTTTGTGTGCGGTTGTACGCATTCACAGGACTGTGTGTGTGTGTGTGTGTGTGTGTGTGTGTGTGTGTGTGTGTGTGTGTGTGTGTGTGTGTGTGTGTGTGTGTGTGTGTGTGTGTGTGTGTGTGTGTGTGTGTGTGTGTGTGTGTGTGTGTGTGTGTGTGTGTGTGTGTGTGTGTGTGCTACTCTCAGGGGAGTGATGTCCCAGGTAAAAGGTGCCACTGACTTATCAGCAGTAGAAGAGTATATTGAGGACTATACAATATGTGATGACATTAGAGAAACAGGCAGCAAGGCCTTGTGAGATACAGGCAGCAAGGCCTTATGAGAAACAGGCAGCAAGGCCTTATGAGAAACAGGCAGCGAGACCTTATAAGAAACAGGCAGCAAGGCTTTATGAGAAACTAGCATCAAGGCCTTATGAGAAACAGGCAGCAAGGCCTTGTGAGAAACAGGCAGCAAGGCCTTGTGAGAAACAGGCAGCAAGGCTTTATGAGAAACACGCATCAAGGGTTTATGAGAAACAGGCAGCAAGGCCTTATGAGATACAGGCAGCAAGGCCTTATGAGATACAGGCAGCAAGGCCTTATGAGATATAGGCAGCAGGGCCTTATGAGATACAGGCAGCAAGGCTTTAAGAGATACAGGCAGCAAGGCCTTATGAGATATAGGCAGCAGGGCCTTATGAGATACAGGCAGCAAGGCCTTATGAGATACAGGCAGCAAGGCCTTATGAAAAACAGCAGGACACTAGTAGACTGCAGACCTTTACTATCCTTTCACACATACTGTAGACACACAAACACACACACTCGCACACACTCGCACACACACAAACACACACACTCGCACACACACAAACACACACACTCGCACACACACAAACACTGGCACACACGCACACACACACACACTCGCACTCACACACGCACACACACACACACAAACTTGCATACACACACCCACGCACGCACACACACACACACACACACACACACACACACACACACACACACACACACACACACACACACACACACACACACACACGCACTCACACACGCACACACACACAAACACACACACACTCGCACACACACACACGCACGCACACACGCACACACACACACTCACACACACACAAACACACACACTTGCACACACGCTCACACACACACACTCGCACACACACAAACACACACACTTGCACACCAACAAACACACACACTCGCAACACTCACACACACACACACAGCACACACTCGCACACACACACACAAATGCGCACACACACACACACACACACACACACACACACACACACACACACACACACACACACACACACACACACACACACACACACACACACACACACACACACATACAGAGACACATACTCTCTATATGGAAATCTTTACCTCCCCTGTCCACAACTTGTGTGTGTGTGTGTGTGTCAGTAGGACAGTGTTGGGTCCTGTCTGGTTGTGTGTGTGTGTCAGTAGGACAGTGTTGGGTCCTGTCTGGTTGTGTGTGTGTGTCAGTAGGACAGTGTTGGGTCCTGTCTGGTTGTGTGTGTGAGTCAGTAGGACAGTGTTGGGTCCTGTCTGGTTGTGTGTGTGAGTCAGTAGGACAGTGTTGGGTCCTGTCTGGTTGAGTGTGTGTGTCAGTAGGACAGTGTTGGGTCCTGTCTGGTTGAGTGTGTGAGTCAGTAGGACAGTGTTGGGTCCTGTCTGGTTGAGTGTGTGAGTCAGTAGGAGAGTGTTGGATCCTGTCTGGTTGAGTGTGTGAGTCAGTAGGAGAGTGTTGGGTCCTGTCTGGTTGAGTGTGTGAGTCAGTAGGAGAGTGTTGGGTCCTGTCTGGTTGAGTGTGTGAGTCAGTAGGACAGTGTTGGGTCCTGTCTGGTTGTGTGTGTGAGTCAGTAGGAGAGTGTTGGGTCCTGTCTGGTTGTGTGTGTGTGTCAGTAGGACAGTGTTGGGTCCTGTCTGGTTGAGTGTGTGAGTCAGTGTTGGGTCCTGTCTGGTTGAGTGTGTGAGTCAGTAGGACAGTGTTGGGTCCTGTCTGGTTGAGTGTGTGAGTCAGTAGGACAGTGTTGGGTCCTGTCTGGTTGAGTGTGTGAGTCAGTAGGACAGTGTTGGGTCCTGTCTGGTTGAGTGTGTGAGTCAGTAGGACAGTGTTGGGTCCTGTCTGGTTGAGTGTGTGAGTCAGTAGGAGAGTGTTGGGTCCTGTCTGGTTGAGTGTGTGAGTCAGTAGGAGAGTGTTGGGTCCTGTCTGGTTGAGTGTGTGAGTCAGTAGGACAGTGTTGGGTCCTGTCTGGTTGAGTGTGTGAGTCAGTAGGAGAGTGTTGGGTCCTGTCTTTTCTCTGTATATATCAATGATGTTGCTCCTGCTGCGGGCGATTCCCTGATCCACCTCTACGCAGACGACACCATTCTATATACTTTCGGCCCGTCATTGGACACTGTGCTATCAAACCTCCAAACGAGCTTCAATGCCATACAGCACTCCTTCCGTGGCCTCCAACTGCTCTTAAACGCGAGTAAAACCAAATGCATGCTTTTCAACCGATCGCTGCCTGCACCCGCATGCCCGACTAGCATCACCACCCTGGATGGTTCCAACCTTGAATATGTGGACATCTATAAGTACCTAGGTGTCTGGCTAGACTGCAAACTCTCCTTCCAGACTCACATCAAACATCTCCAATCAAAAATCAAATCCAGAGTCGGCTTTCTATTCCGCAACAAAGCCTCCTTCACTCACGCTGCCAAGCTTACCCTAGTAAAACTGACTATCCTACCGATCCTCGACTTCGGCGATGTCATCTACAAAATGGCTTCCAACACTCTACTCAGCAAACTGGATGCAGTCTATCACAGTGCCATCCGTTTTGTCACTAAAGCACCTTATACCACCCACCACTGCGACTTGTATGCTCTAGTCGGCTGGCCCTCACTACATATTCGTCGCCAGACCCACTGGCTCCAGGTCATCTACAAGTCCATGCTAGGTAAAGCTCCGCCTTATCTCAGTTCACTGGTCACGATGGCAACACCCATCCGTAGCACGCGCTCCAGCAGGTGTATCTCACTGATCATCCCTAAAGCCAACACCTCATTTGGCCGCCTTTCATTCCAGTACTCTGCTGCCTGTGACTGGAACGAATTGCAAAAATCGCTGAAGTTGGAGACTTTTATCTCCCTCACCAACTTCAAACATCAGCTATCCGAGCAGCTAACCGATCGCTGCAGCTGTACATAGTCTATAGTTAAATAGCTCACCCTTTTTCACCTACCTCATTCCCATACTGTTTTTATACTGTTTTTATTTATTTACTTTTCTGCTCTTTTGCACACCAATATCTGATCATTTATCACTCCAGTGTTAATCTGCAAAATTGTATTATTCGCCTACCTCCTCATGCCTTTTGCACACATTGTATATAGACTGCCCATTTTTTTCTACTGTGTTATTGACTTGCTAATTGTTTACTCCA
>NC_068429.1:17616612-17671612 GCF_023373465.1 Oncorhynchus keta
GAAGCTGATTAAACAGCATGCTCATTACACAGGTGCACCTTGTGCTGGGGACAATAAAAGGCCACTCTAAAATGTGCAGTTTTGTCACACAACACAATGCCACAGATGTCTCACGTTTTGAAGGAAGATGTAATTGGCATGCTGACTGCAGGAATGCCCACCAGAGTTGTTGCCAGAGAATTTATTTTTTATTTCTCTACCATAAGCCGCCTTCAACATAATTTTTGAGAATTTGTCAGTACATCCAACCGACCTCACAACAGCAGACCACATGTAACCACGCCAGCCTTTTTGTGGGTAAAAAACTAATTCTGATTGGCTGGATGTGGCTCCCTAATGGGTGGGCCTATGCCCTCCCAGGACCACGCATGTCTGCACCCATAACCAGTCATGTGAAATCCATAGATTAGGGCCTAATTCATTTATTTCAATTGACTGACTTCGTTTTAGGAACTGTAACTCAGTAAAATCGTTGAAATTGTTGCATGTTGCATTGAACAAGGTTCATGAAGTCAATAACTTGCTTGTAACAAATTACATTCATATTCTGACTATCTCTGAAACTAACTTAAATAATACCTTTGATGATACAGTGGTAGCAATACATGGTGATAACATCTACCGAAAAGACAGAAATGCCAATGGGGGCGGTGTTGCGGTCTATATTCAGAACCACATTCCTGTAAAGCTTAGAAAGGATCTCATGTTAATATGGCTACAGGTTCATCTGCCTCACCTGAAGCCCATTATTGTGGGAAGCTGCTATAGACCACCAAGTGCTAACAATCAGTATCTGGATAATATGTGTGAAATGCTTGATAATGTGATATCAACAGAGAGGTATATTTCCTGGTGACTTAAATATTGACTTGCTTTCATCAAGCTGCCCACTCAAGAGAAAGCTTCAAACTGTAACCAGTGCCTGCAACCTGGTTCAGGTTATCAGTCAACCTACTAAGGTTGTTACAAACAGCACAGGAATGAAATCATCAACATGTATTGATCACATTTTTACTAACGCTGCAGATATTTGCTTTAAAGGAGTATCCAAATCCATAGGATGTAGTGATCACAATATAATAGCCATATCTAGGAAAACCAAAGTTCCAAAGGCTGGGCTTAATATAGTGAATAAGAGGTCATACAATAAGTTTTGTAGTGATTCATATGTTGATGACGTAAAGAATATTTGCTGGTCTGTGGTGTGTAATGAGGAGCAACCAGACGGTGCACTTGACACATTTATGAAAGGACTTATTCCAGTTACTAACAAGCACGTACGTACCCATTAAGAAAATTACTGTAAAAACTGTTCATTGATGAGGAATTAAAAAATTGTATGGAAAGGTATGGCAATACAACCAATTGGCAAATGTACTGCAAATTGAGAATTTTTTTATATATTATTTTTTTTACCTTTGTTTAACTTGGCAGGGGCAGAATGACAGATTTTTACCTTGACAGCTCGGGGATTCGATCTTGCAACCTTTCAGTTACTAGTACAATGCTCTAACCACTAGGCTACCTGACACTCCAAATCATGTGACTAAACTAAATACAAATCCAATTAAACTATACTATGAAACAATTGGATTTAAAGAATGATAGCACTTGCACTTCGGTTAAAAAGTTTAAAAGATTTGTAGCACCTTAAATGATATTTTGGGCAAAATACTGCACAAAATACCCCACAAATTATCAAGGCACACCTGTTAATTGAAATGCTTTCCAGGTGACTACCTCATGAACCTGGTTGAGGGAATGCCAAAAGTGTGCAAAGCTGTCATCAAGGTAAAGGGTGGCTACTTTGAAAAATATAAAATATATTTTGATCCATAGGTGTTATTTCATAGTTGTGATGTCTTCACTATTATTCCACAATGTAGAACATAGTCAAAATAATTCAGAAAACCCCCGGAATTAGTAGGTGTGTCTAAACCTTTGACTGGTACTGTATATTTGTATTTATTTATTTAGCTCAGAGACCTTATTGGGGAACCCTGGTCTAAGCTCGAATGGCTCCAATAGTGATGTTATGGAGCAGTAGACCTTAGAACGCATGTGGGCCGTTCTGGGAGGCTGTGGCTGCTTGAGGTGCCTTGTGTTGGGCACGCGCTTCAGGCGAGCCTGGAGATCACAAAGAAAGAGATTGAGAGAGATGGTGTGATGTCAGAACTTGTGGTAGGCCGTCATTGTAAATAATAATTTATTCTTAACTGACTTACCTAGTTAAATAAAGGTTAAATACAATTAAATAAATACAAAGTGTGTGTGTGTGTGTGTGTGTGTGTGTGTGTGTGTGTGTGTGTGTGTGTGTGTGTGTGTGTGTGTGTGTGTGTGTGTGTGTGTGTGTGTGTGTGTGTGTGTGTGTGTGTACAGTAGTTCTTGGACCACCATGGGCCATTGTTTATCCCCCAGTTACAGAAATGGTCTATAGCCCCAGTGATTTCCAACCGGATGACAGAGTAATGTTTGAACTCCAGCACAGCAAACATTCAATTCAACACAACTTTATTTATGTCCACATGGATAAAACAGCCTTTAGGTAAACACAAGAGGCAGGTCTCTAAATACGCAGAGTCACCTTGAAAAACAACATGGTCAGTGGTGGGAAAAGTACCACATATTCATATTTGAGTAGAAGTAAACCATTCTGGTAAATGCTATACATTATATGAAGCCAACCAGACAGCACCATGTTATTTCTTTTTTTGTGGACAGACAGGGGCACATCCCAACACTCAGACATCATTTACAAACGTAGTATTTGTGTTTAGTGAGTCCGCCAGATCAGAGGCAGTAGATGACAATGCATGAATTGGACCATAATTCTGTCCTGCCTGAGCATTCGAAATGTACATTTTTGGTGTCAGGGAAAATGTATGGGAGTAAAAAGTACATATTTTCTTTAGGAATGTAGTGGGAGTAAAAGTAAACATTGTCAGAAATATAAATATTAAAGTACATATACTGCAGAAAACTACTTAAGTAGCACTTTAAAATATTTTTACTTAAGTACTTTACACCACTGACTATGGTTAGCATTAGCTACAGTAAACAACCCAAATTACATTTTGATGGAATCAGCTGACCGACAACAAACCAAACCTTAATATTGGCATCAGTGACAACATTCACCCGCGACAAACCAAAGCAATAGAAAGATGTCTTTACCAACTGTTTTCTGACTCAGTTTGTCTGTTATTATTGTATAGTCCCAACTAACAGCCAATAAAAGTGGCCAAGATAAGCTAAATGCATGGTGAATGTAAGGTTAGAGGGAATGAATGGTAGCTTTTAGCCTAGCGACCGTTAGCATTGGACGACCTGTCGTGTGTTCATACCCAGTTTGGTAAGTGCTATAATAGCATATTAGCCCTAGCAAAACAGCAATGTTGTGTCCCCAACAATAACTTCACAATGGAAGCAACGTTACGTGTCACCACAAAAGCCTGGCATGGGAAACAACTACTTCTAGGTAGGAGAGCAGGTGACGTCACCAATACAAATCAAATCAAACTTTTTTTATTTGTCACATGCGCCGACTACACGGTAAGTATAGACCTTACCGTTAAATGCTTACTTACAAGCCCTTAACCAACAGTGCAGTTCAAGAAGAGTTAAGAAAATATTTACCAAATAAACGAAAGTAAAAAAATAAAATAAAAGTAACGCAATAAGAATAACAATAACAAGGCTCTATACAGGGGTACCGGTACCAAGTCAGTATACAGGGGTACCGGTACCAAGTCAGTATACAGGGGGTACCGGTACCAAGTCAGTATACAGGGGTACCGGTACCAAGTCAGTGTGCAGGGGTACCGGTACCAAGTCAGTATGCAGGGGTACCGGTACCAAGTCAGTGTGCAGGGGTACCGGTACCAAGTCAGTATGCAGGGGTACCGGTACCAAGTCAGTATGCAGGGGTACCGGTACCAAGTCAATATGCAGGGGTACCGGTACCAAGTCAGTATGCAGGGGTACCGGTACCAAGTCAGTGTGCAGGGGTACAGGTTAGTTGAGGTCATTTGTACATGTAGGTAGGGATGAAGTGACTATGCATAGATAATAAACAACAAGTAGCAGCATTGTACAAAAGGGGGGGGGGTCAATGTAAATTGTCCGGTGGCAATTTGATGAATTGTTCAGCAGTCTTATGGCTTGGGGGTAGAAGCTGTTGACGAGCCTTTTGGTCCTAGATTTGGCGCTCCGGTACCACTTGCAATGCGGTAGTAGAGAAAACAGTCTATAACTTGGGCTTTCCTCTGACACGCCTATGATATAAATCAAATCAAATCAAATGTATTTATATAGCCCTTCGTACATCAGCTGATATCTCAAAGTGCTGTACAGAAACAGATATAAGTCCTGGATGGCAGGACGTTTGGCTCCAGTGATGTACTGGGCCGTATGTACTACTCTCTGTAGTGCCTTGCGGTCAGATGCCGAGCAGTTGTCCTACCAGGCATTGATGCAACCGGTCAGGATGCTCTGGTGCAGCTGGGGACCCATAACAAATATTTTCAGTCTCCTGAGGAGGATTAGGTTTCATCGTGCCCTCTTCACGACTGTCTTGGTGTGTTTGGACCATGATAGTTCGTTGGTGATGTGGACACCTGTAGTCCACATCAGCTCCTTTGTCTTGCTCACATTGAGGGAGAGGTTCTTGTCCTGGCACCACACTGCCAGGTCTCTGACCACCTCTCTACAGGCCATCTCATCTTTGTCGGTGATCAGGCCTACCACTGTTGTGTCATCAGCAAACTTAATGATGGTGTTGGAGTCGTGTTTGGCCACGCAGTTGTGGGTGAACAGGGAGTAAAGAAGGGGACTAAGTACACACCCCTGAGGAGCCCTAGTGTTAAGGATCAGCGTGGCAGACGTGTTGTTGACTACTCTTACCACATGGGGGCGGCCCATCAGGAAGTCCAGGATCCAGTTGCAGAGGGAGGTGTTTAGTCCCAGTATCCTTAGCTTATTGATGAGCTTCGTGGGCACTATGGTGTTGAACGCTGAGCTGTAGTCACTGAAACGCATTCTCATGTAGGTGTTTCTTTTGTCCAGGTGGGAAAGGGCAGTGTGGAGTGCAATTGAGATTGCGTCATCTGTGGATCTGTTGGGGTGGTATGCGAATTTTGGTGGGTCTAGGGTGTCCGGGAGGATGGTGTTGATGTGAGCCATGACCAGCCTTTCAAAGCACTTCATGGCTACCGACGTGAGTGCTACGGGGCGGTAATCATTTAGGCAGGTTACCTTCGCTTCCTTGGGCACAGGGACTTGGTGGTCTGCTTGAAACATGTAGGTATTACAGGCTCGGTCAGGGAGAGGTTGAAAATGTCAGTGAAGACTCTTGACAGTTGGTCCGCGCATGCTTTGAGTACACGTCCTGGTAATCTGTCTGCCTCAGCGGCTTTGTGAATGTTGACCTGTTTAAAGGTTTTGTTCACATCGGCTACCGAGAGCATTATCACACAATCATTCAGACAGCTGTTGCTCTTGTGCATGCTACAGTGTTGCTTGCCTCAAAGCGAGCTTAAAAGGCATTTAGCTCATCTGGTAGGCTGGCGTCACTAGGCAGCTCACGTCTGGGTTTCCCTTTGTAGTCCGTAATAGTTTTCACACCCTCCCACATCCGAAAAGCATCAGTGGGATTCAATCTTAATCCTGTATTGACACGTTGCTTGTTTGATGGTTCGTCTGAGGCCATAGCGAGATTTCTTATGAGCATCTAGGTTAGTCTCCCATTGCTTGAAAGCGGAATCTCTAGCCTTTAGCTTGATGCGGATGTTGCCTGTAATCCATGGCTTCTGGTTGGAATATGTACGTACGGCCACTGTGGGGACGACACTGTCAATGCACTTATTGATGAAGCCGATGACTGAGGCGGTATACTCCTCAATGCCATTGGATGAATCCCAGAACATATTCCAGTCTGTGCTTGCAAAACAGTCCTGTAGTGTAGCATCCGCGTCATCCGACCACTTCCATATTGAGCGAGTCACTGGTACTTCCTGCTTTAGTTTTTGCTTGTAAGCAGGAATCAGGAGGATATAATTATGGTCAGATTTGCCAAATGGAGGTCGGGGGAGAGCTTTGTATGCATCTCTGTGTGTGGCATGCTGGTAAAATTGTGTATGCATCCTCTGGTTGCACATGTGACATGCTGATAAAATTTGGTTAAACTGATTTAAGTTTGCCTAATTTAATGTCCCCGGCCACTAGGAGTACCGCTTCTGGGTGAGCATTTTCTTCTTTGCTTATGGCCTTTTAGAGTTGGTTGAGAGCGGTCTCAGTGCCAGCTTCGTTCTGTGGTGGTAAATAGACAGCTGCGAATAATATAGATCAGATCTCTCTCAGTAGATAGTGTGGTCAGCTTATCATAAGGTACTCTACCTCAGGTGAGCAATAACTCGAGACTTCTATAATATTAGACATCGCGCACCAGCTGTTATTGACAAATAGTCACACACCCCCACCCATTGTCTTACCAGACGTAGCTTCTCTGTTCTGCCAGTGCATGCTACTAGCGTAAACACAGCTAACTAGATAACCATTCCACATTGGCAAGAAAGGCCACATACACATACAGTGTTAATGTGTGTGTCAGTCTGTGTGTGTGTGTGGGTGTGTGTGTGTTTGTCTGTCTGTGTGTTTATGATTGTGTAAGGATGGCATGGGGGGATAATGGGAGCCCTATGTGGGCTGGCAGACAGGACAGAGAGTGTAATGGAGGTGGAGTTCTAGTCTTGAAAACATTATAGGGAGAGGGGGATGAGAAGGTTAGGGAGGGATTGAGGGGTGACAGGGGCTGAGAGTGGCCTCACTGAGGGGCACAGTTTGCCAGAATCACATGGTGGATGCTGAAGAGAGGACGCCTTCACTCCAAAGCTGTCGCCCTCTGTTTATGTCACAGCCTGCCTTGTCACATCTCATTCCCTTCCAGCTGAGGTGTGTGTGTGTGCGCGCGTGTGTGTGTGTGTGTGTGTGTGTGTGTGTGTGTGTGTGTGTGTGTGTGTGTGTGTGTGTGTGTGTGTGTGTGTGTGTGTGTGTGTGTGTGTGTGTGTGTGTGTGTGTGTGTGTGTGTGTGTGTGTGTGTGTGTGTGTGTGTGTGTGTGTGTGTGTGTGTGTGTGTGTGTGTGTGTGTGTGTGTGTGTGTGTGTTATTTTAATTTATTTACTTTGCATTACAGAAAGCTGGTCAAATAAACAATCTAAATATATAGATTTGAATCGAAAGCAGAAAACAGTCAGTAATGAGTGTGAAGGGATGTTTCTAAATGTTTTCTTTACATGAATGACTGGTTCTGGATCAAACTGAACCCCTTCATTAAGAATGGTGAGAGCCTAACACACATACACACACACACACTTAAACCAATAAGTTATTTTACATATACAGAGACACGTACGCACATGCACGCACACACATACACAGAGACTTACATAGACTCCTACCCTCTCCTTCCTCTCACTCTTTCTCTTTATTCTTCTGTCTGTCAGCAGCAATTCCATTCAAAGTAATGCAAAGCCTGATTGTGTGATGTACAATAAAGACAAACAAGCGACCATTAAAGTGATGTCACCCAAACCTGACAGCCTTTGATTAAACCATCACAGATTTAATTGACATCAAATTAAGCTAATAGCATTTTATACAGAAATACACACCTTGAAAGGGTGGGGAGGGCAACCCCCCTGCCTCCCCTACCGCCCTGCTGACCTGCATCCCCTACCCCCTGCCTCCCCTACCGTCCTGCCTACCCTATCGCTCTGCCTCCCCTATCGCTCTGCCTCCCCTACCGTCATGCCTCCCCTACCGTCCTGCCTCCCCTGCCGCCCTGCCTCCTCTACCACCCTGCCTCCCCTACCGCTCTGCTGTCCTTACCGCCCTGCCTCCTCTACCGCCCTGCCTCCTCTACCGCCCTGCCTCCCCTACCGCCCTGCCTCCCCTACCGCCCTGCCTCCTCTACCGCCCTGCCTCCCCTACCGCCCTGCCTCCCGTACCGCACTGCCTGCTCTACCGCCCTGCCTCCTCTACCGCCCTGCCTCCTCTACCACCCTGCCTCCTCTACCGCCCTGCCTCCCCTACCACCCTGCCTCCCCTACCGCCCTGCCTCCCCTACCACCCTGCCTCCCCTACCGCCCTGCCTCCTCTACCACCCTGCCTCCTCTACCGCCCTGCCTCCCCTACCACCCTGCCTCCCCTACCACCCTGCCTCCTCTACCGCCCTGCCTCCCCTACCACCCTGCCTCCCCTACCGCTCTGCCTCCCTACCGCCCTGCCTCCCCTACCGCCCTGCTGACCTGCATCCCCTACCACCCTGCCTCCCATACCGCCCTGCCTCCCCTACCACCCTGCCTCCCCTACCGCCCTGCCTCCCCTACCACCCTGCCTCCCCTACCGCCCTGCCTCCCCTACCCCCCTGCCTCCCCTACCGCCCTGCCTCCCTACCACCCTGCCTCCCCTACCGCCCTGCCTCCCTACCCCCTGCCTCCCTACCGCCCTGCTGCCCTGCATCCCCTACCCCTGCCTCCCCTACCGCCCTGCCTCCCCTACCACCCTGCCTCCCCTACCGCCCTGCCTCCCATACCGCTCTGCCTCCCCTATCGCTCTGCCTCCCCTACCACCCTGCCTCCTCTACCGCCCTGCCTCCCCTACCACCCTGCCTCCCCTACCGCTCTGCCTCCCCTACCGCCCTGCCTCCCCTACCGCCCTGCTGACCTGCATCCCCTACCACCCTGCCTCCCATACCGCCCTGCCTCCCCTACCACCCTGCCTCCCCTACCGCCCTGCCTCCCATACCGCTCTGCCTCCCCTATCGCTCTGCCTCCCCTACCCCCTGCCTCCCCTACCGCCCTGCCTCCCCTACCACCCTGCCTCCCCTACCGCCCTGCCTCCCATACCGCTCTGCCTCCCCTATCGCTCTGCCTCCCATACCACCCTGCCTCCCCTACCGCCCTGCCTCCCCTATCGCTCTGCCTCCCCTACCGCCCTGCTGACCTGCATCCCCCTACCCCCTGCCTCCCCTACCGCCCTGCCCCCTACCGCCCTGCCTCCCCCTACCCCCTGCATCCCCTACCGCCCTGCCTCCCTACCACCCTGCCTCCCCTACCGCCCTGCCTCCCCTACCGCCCTGCCTCCCCTACCGCCCTGCCTCCCCTACCGCCCTGCTGACCTGCATCCCCTACCACCCTGCCTCCCCTACCGCCCTGCCTCCCTTACCACCCTGCCTCCCCTACCGCCTTCCTGCCCCTACCGCTTTGCCTCCCCTACCACCCTGCCTCCCCTACCGCCCTGCTGCCCCTAACCGCCCTGCCTCCCCTACCGCCCTGCCTCCCCTACCGCCCTGCCTCCCCTACCGCCCTGCCTCCTCTACCGCCCTGCCTCCTCTACCGCCTTGCCTCCTCTGCCTCCCCTACCGCCCTGCCTCCTCTACCGCCCTGCCTCCTCTACCGTCCTGCCTCCCCTACCACCCTGCCTCACCTACCACCCTGCCTCCCCTACCACCCTGCCTCCCCTACCGCCCTGCCTCCCCTACCGCCCTGCCTCCCCTACCGCCCTGCCTCCCATACCGCTCTGCCTCCCCTACCGCCCTGCCTCCCCTACCGCCCTGCCTCCCATACCGCTCTGCCTCCCCTACCGCCCTGCCTCCCCTACCACCCTGCCTCCCATACTGCTCTGCCTCCTCTACCACCCTGCCTCCTCTACCGCCCTGCCTCCCCTACCGCTCTGCCTCCCCTACCACCCTGCCTCCTCTACCGCCCTGCCTCCTCTACCGCCCTGCCTCCCCTACCGCCCTGCCTCCTCTACCGCCCTGCCTCCTCTACCGCCCTGCCTCCCCTACCGCCCTGCCTCCTCTACCGCCCTGCCTCCCCTACCGCCCTGCCTCCTCTACCGCCCTGCCTCCTCTACCGCCCTGCCTCCTCTGCCTCCCCTACCGCCCTGCCTCCTCTACCGCCCTGCCTCCTCTACCGTCCTGCCTCCCCTACCACCCTGCCTCACCTACCACCCTGCCTCCCCTACCGCCCTGCCTCCCCTACCGCCCTGCCTCCCCTACCGCCCTGCCTCCCCTACCGCCCTGCCTCCCCTACCTCCCTGCCTCCCCTACCACCCTGCCTCCCCTACCACCCTGCCTCCTCTATACCCTGCTGACCTGCATCCCCTACCGCCTGCATCCCCTACCGCCCTGCTGACCTGCATCCCCTACCCCCTGCGTCCCCTACCGCCCTGCCTCCCCTACCCCCTGCCTCCCCTACCGCCCTGCCTCCCCTACCGCCCTGCCTCCCCTACCCCCTGCCTCCCCTACCGCCCTGCCTCCCCTACCACCCTGCCTCCCCTACCGCCCTGCCTCCCCTACCGCCCTGCCTCCCCTACCCCCTGCCTCCCATACCTCCCTGCTGACCTGCATCCCCTACCACCCTGCCTCCCCTACCGCCCTGCCTCCCTTACCACCCTGCCTCCCCTACCGCCTTCCTGCCCCTACCGCTCTGCCTCCCCTACCACCCTGCCTCCCCTACCGCCCTGCTGGCCCTAACCGCCCTGCCTCCCCTCTACCGCCCTGCCTCCCCTCTACCGCCCTGCCTCCCCTACCGCCCCTGCCTCCCCTACCGCCCTGCCTCCTCTACCGCCCTGCCTCCTCTACCGCCCTGCCTCCCCTACCGCCCTGCCTCCTCTACCGTCCTGCCTCCCCCTACCACCCTGCCTCACCTACCACCCTGTCTCCCCTACCGCCCTGCCTCCCCTACCACCCTGCCTCCCCTACCGCCCTGCCTCCCCTACCGCCTTGCCTCCCATACCGCTCTGCCTCCCCTACCACCCTGCCTCCTCTATACCCTGCTGACCTGCATCCCCTACCGCCTGCATCCCCTACCGCCCTGCTGACCTGCATCCCCTACCCCCTGCCTCCCCTACCGCCCTGCTGCCCCTACCGCCCTGCATCCTCTACTGCCCTGCCTCCCCTACCGCCCTGCTGCCCCTACCGCTCTGCATCCTCTACTGCCCTGCCTCCCCTACCGCCCTGCTGCCCCTACCGCTCTGCATCCTCTACTGCCCTGCCTCCTCTACCGCCCTGCATCCTCTACTGCCCTGCCTCCTCTACCGCCCTGCATCCTCTACTGCCCTGCCTCCTCTACCGCCCTGCATCCTCTACCGCCCTGCCTCCTCTACCGCCCTGCATCCTCTACCGCTCTGCCTCCTCTACCGCTCTGCATCCTCTACCGCCCTGCCTCCTCTACCGCCCTGCCTCCTCTACCGCCCTGCCTCCTCTACCGCTCTGCATCTTCTACCGCCCTGCTGCCCCTACCGCTCTGCATCCTCTACCGCCCTGCCTCCTCTACCGCCCTGCATCCTCTACTGCCCTGCCTCCCCTACCGCCCTGCATCCTCTACTGCCCTGCCTCCTCTACCGCCCTGCATCCTCTACTGCCCTGCCTCCTCTACCGCCCTGCATCCTCTACCGCCCTGCCTCCTCTACCGCCCTGCATCCTCTACCGCTCTGCATCCTCTACCGCCCTGCCTCCTCTACCGCCCTGCATCCTCTACCACCCTGCATCCTCTAATGCCCTACATCCTCTACCGCCCTGCCTCCTCTACCACCCTACCTCCTCTACCGCCCTGCCTCCTCTACCGCCCTGCTGCCCCTACCGCCCTTCCTCCCCTACCGCCCTGCTGCCTCTACCGCCCTGCCTCCCCTACCGCCCTGCCTCCTCTACCGCCCTGCCTCCCCTACCGCCCTGCATCTTCTACCGCCCTGCATCTTCTACCGCTCTGCCTCCCCTACCGCCCTGCCTCCTCTACCACCCTGCCTCCCCTTACCGCCCTGCCTCCTCTACCACCCTGCCTCCCCTACCGCCATGCCTCCCCTACCGCCCTGCCGCTCCTACCGCCCTGCTGTCCTGACCGCCCTGCCTCCTCTACCGCCCTGTCTCCTCTACCGCCCTGCCTCCCCTACCGCCCTGCCTCCCCTACCGCCCTGCCTCCTCTACCGCCCTGCCTCCTCTACCGCCCTGCCTCCCCTACCGCCCTGCCTCCCCTACCGCCCTGCCTCCTCTACCGCCCTGCCTCCTCTACCACACTGCCTCCTCTACCGCCCTGCCTCCCCTATCGCCCTGCTGTCCTTACCGCCCTGCCTCCTCTACCGCCCTGCCTCCTCTACCGCCCTGCCTCCCCTACCGCCCTGCCTCCTCTACCGCCCTGCTGCCCCTACCGCCCTGCCTCCCAACCGCCCTGCATCTTCTACCGCCCTGCATCTTCTACCGCCCTGCATCCTCTACCGCACTGCCTCCTCTACCGCCCTGCCGCTCCTACCGCCCTGCTGTCCTTACCGCTCTGCCTCCCCTACCGCCCTGCCTCCTCTACCACCCTGCCTCCCCTTACCGCCCTGCCTCCTCTACCACCCTGCCTCCCCTACCGCCATGCCTCCCCTACCGCCCTGCCGCTCCTACCGCCCTGCTGTCCTTACCGCCCTGCCTCCTCTACCGCCCTGCCTCCCCTACCGCCCTGCCTCCCCTACCGCCCTGCCTCCTCTACCGCCCTGCCTCCTCTACCGCCCTGCCTCCCCTACCGCCCTGCCTCCCCTACCGCCCTGCCTCCCCTACCGCCCTGCCTCCTCTACCACCCTGCCTCCCCTACCGCCCTGCCTCCTCTACCACCCTGCCTCCCCTACCGCCCTGCTGTCCTTACCGCCCTGCCTCCTCTACCGCCCTGCCTCCTCTACCGCCCTGCCTCCCCTACCGCCCTGCCTCCTCTACCGCCCTGCCTCCCCTACCGCCCTGCCTCCCCTACCACCCTGCCTCCTCTACCGCCCTGCCTCCTCTACCACCCTGCCTCCTCTACCACCCTGCCTCCTCTACCACCCTGCCTCCCCTATCGCCCTGCTGTCCTTACCGCCCTGCCTCCTCTACCGCCCTGCCTCCTCTACCGCCCTGCCTCCCCTACCGACCTGCCGTCCTTACCGCCCTGCCTCCTCTACCGCCCTGCCTCCCCTACCGCCCTGCCTCCCCTACCGCCCTGCCTCCCCTACCGCCCTGCCTCCCCTACCGCCCTGCCTCCCCTACCGCCCTGCCTCCCCTACCGCCCTGCCTCCCCTACCGCCCTGCCTCCCCTACCGCCCTGCTGTCCTTACCACCCTGCCTCCTCTACCGCCCTGCCTCCCCTACCGCCCTGCCTCCCCTACCGCCCTGCCTCCTCTACCACCCTGCCTCCTCTACCGCCCTGCCTCCCCTACCGCCCTGCCTCCCCTACCGCCCTGTCTCCTCTACCACCCTGCCTCCCCTACCGCCCTGCTGTCCTTACCGCCCTGCCTCCTCTATCGCCCTGCCTCCTCTACCGCCCTGCCTCCCCTACCGCCCTGCCTCCTCTACCGCCCTGCCTCCTCTACCGCCCTGCCTCCCCTACCGCCCTGCCTCCCCTACCGCCCTGCCTCCCCTACCGCCCTGCCTCCCCTACCGCCCTGCCTCCTCTACCACCCTGCCTCCTCTACCACCCTGCCTCCCCTACCGCCCTGCCTCCTCTACCACCCTGCCTCCCCTACCGCCCTGCTGCCCCTACCTCTATGCCTCAAAAACAGTATTGGCAAAAACAGTATTGGCTTTTCAAACCTGGAAAGTTACTCTCTCTCTCTGTGTTTGTGTGGGCATACGTTCATTTTTGTGTGAATGATTCATCAGGTCCTGTCTGCTGGTGGGTATTGATTCATCAGGTCCTGTCTGCTGGTGGGTATTGATTCATCAGGTCCTGTCTGCTGGTGGGTATTGATTCATCAGGTCCTGTCTGCTGGTGGGTATTGATTCATCAGGTCCTGTCTGCTGGTGGGTATTGATTCATCAGGTCCTGTCTGCTGGTGGGTATTGATTCATCAGGTCCTGTCTGCTGGTGGGTATTGATTCATCATGTCCTGTCTGCTGGTGGGTATTGATTCATCAGATCCTGTCTGCTGGTGGGTATTGATTAATCAGGTCCTGTCTGCTGGTGGGTATTGATTCATCAGGTCCTGTCTGCTGGTGGGTATTGATTCCTCAGGTCCTGTCTGCTGGTGGGTATTGATTCATCAGGTCCTGCCTGCTGGTGGGTATTGATTCATCAGGTCCTGTCTGCTGGTGGGTATTGATTCATCAGGTCCTGTCTGCTGGTGGGTATTGATTCATCAGGTCCTGTCTGCTGGTGGGTATTGATTCATCAGGTCCTGTCTGCTGGTGGGTATTGATTCATCAGGTCCTGCCTGCTGGTGGGTATTGATTCATCAGGTCCTGCCTGCTGGTGGGTATTGATTCATCAGGTCCTGTCTGCTGGTGGGTATTGATTCATCAGGTCCTGTCTGCTGGTGGGTATTGATTCATCAGGTCCTGCCTGCTGGTGGGTATTGATTCATCAGGTCCTGCTTACTGATGGGTATTGATTAAACATTCTTTGTCTCTCTCTCTTCTCCCTGTAATGAGGAGGCCCTCAGGCAAAGTGCCAGGCACGGTCTGCTGATACACACAGACACACACGGGCACGCACACACACTCAGAAACACAAGTGCGCACACGCAAGCACACATGCACACACACATGTAACTTTGTCTCTCTCTCTAAGCAATGCTGAGTAGTGTGTGGTCCTAGGAGGCTTTGCAGAGAGGTCAGTATGATCAAACTGTCTAATAGCTGGCGCTACAATACAGACACAGAGGTAATATTCTCTTCCACACAGAATGGACATCTCTGCCCAATAGACTTTGCAGTACAGGTCAAGAATGTGGCTACTTTCTATACTGTTCTGCTTCTACACCCTAGAAGTTCAGCCCTAGATCCAGATAGATCCAGATAGATCCAGATCATATGCAGTGAACTTTACTGTACAGGCCAGGAAGACTGTTCCACACTGGGTAGAATGTCAAAAGTTGTGCCCTAGGTAAACTATAACACGCAGTTCCAAAACACGCAGGAGACACTTATGCAACAACATCTCTGGACTGGTCCCAGTGGTCTGCTTGCTGGGTGAATGGAGGAGGCCACATGTGCTATCGAAGAAGTCCCAGAGCTGAAAGATGGAGGTGGAGGTATGTAATAATGGATAATATAATAAATCATATATGCCATTTAGCAGACACTTTTATCCAAAGCAACTTACAGTCATGCGTGCATACATTTTACATATTGGTGGAACCATAGTGGGATCCAGCCATAGTGTCCTTCCTGACATTAAAATGTTAGGCCACATGGGGCTGGGTTTATTCAGATTTGAATTTGTGCATAGGGGACTGGCGCATAGCAGACGGACCGACCCACTTATTAACTTCTGTCAATCAATACAATGGCATTTGTACTGATTCGTACCGATTAGTGCTTTTTACAAATATATTGGTCATATAGTGATTTACAGCATCAGCAACCCTAGGCCTAAACCTCCTCGGAGCAAACAGAAGTGACAGTGACAAGGACACATTTCCTACTTCTAAACTTAAGAGACTCACTGAACCAACAGTTAACCATTACACTGCTAAAACAATTCAACACTACTCTAGCTGCGTTTACACAGGCAGCCCAATTCTGATCTTTTTTCCCACTAATTGGTCTTTTGACCAATCACATCAGATCTTTTTACATCAGATTTTTCAGAGCAGATCTGATTGGTCAAAAGACCAAAAAGTGTAAAAAAGAACAGAATTGGGCTGCCTGTCTAAACGCAGACAGTGTTAGTGAACTGTTTTATATCCTATCTGCAACACACTGTCTGTGTTTAGATGGGCAGCCCAATTCTGATATTTTTTTCACTAATTGGTCTTTTGACCAATCAGATCATCTCTGAAAAAGATCTGATATGAAAAGATCTGATGAGATTGGTCAAAGGCCAATTACTGGAAAACAGATCAGAATTGCGCTACCTGTCTAAACGCAGCCACTGTGTTCCAGATCGGACATAAAACAGTTCACCACTACAGCGTGTTCCATATAGGACATTGGAACAATCATGTCACAGTTCTCTAATCTCTAATCTGAATATTCAGGTATTCAGCATGAAAACGGCAGTATTTTATCATATTCCTCTCTCACCGCAGTGTTTGGATACTACACACACACACACTGCCCATTGTGTCCTGTGTCAGTCTGCTGCTGCTGATAGGCATTGTGTGGTTTCTCCTCAGGGTTAATCTGACACGGTGCAGCGTCAGCGTGGGCGTTAGCGCTTAGCGCTAACAAGACAAACCACCACTGTGTCTCTGGGAGGAAGTTAGTCAAGAGAGGACCCTAGCCACTTCCTCTCCCCCTGGGTGTTATCAGGACACACAGACAGGCCTCACAAACACACACACACACACACACACACATGCATGCACACACATAAACACACACACAGAGCCAAGGGCTAATTTTAACCTCCGCTGCGCTGTGACAACATATACAGTAGGCTACACACACTATCAACATGACAGTGACTCAACAACTTCAATAAGAGCAGAACCACAAGGCTGGCTAATAGTATAAGCAATTATAACACCATAATAACTTGACAAACTTGACAGTTAGTTTGTATAGAAAACAACAGTCTGAGTAAAGGCAACCTATGCCCTGAATAGTGTACTACTTTTCAGAAGAGCCCTGCACTACACAGGCCTTATAATATAGGGAATGTGGTGCCATTTCAGATGCAACAGGTGATGTCATAATCTGTGGTCCTGAGTTTAGCTATATCTGTAATTGTGAGCCAAGCTACAGGGTGCTAGGCACTATTAAACTGGACCAATGGACCACACCCAGACAGTCATGACTCACCTCTCTCTCTCTCTCTAAACCTCTCTCCATCAATCCATTGAAGGGGATAGGAAGATAGAGAGGGGGAGGGGGCACGGAAAGGAGGAGAGGAGGGAAAGATAGGAGGGGAAATAGGGATGGAGGACGGAGAAAGGAGGACAAGAGGGAGAGATAGAAGGGGAGAGAGGGGAATAGAGTGTCAATAGGAGGTTACTCACCAGCTCAACGGAGCCATAGTGTTTTCGGCTGAAGTCTCCACGCCTGCAGCCCAAGTCCTCCGAGGCAGAGCTGCAACACAGATGCATGGTGGTCAGTCTCTCCTTTCTCTCTCCTCCATCAGGAGACTGACACACTAACTCACTCACTCCTACAGGTGGCTACTCGGCTCTACGTCTCTCTCTCTCTCTCTCTCTGTTTCTTTATTTCTCTATCTCTCTCTCCCACTTCCAGGTATCTATGAAAGTGTCTCCCTCTTCCCCTTCTAGGTATCTATGAAAGTCTCTCCCTCTCCCCCTTCTAGGTATCTATAATAGTCTCTCTCTCTTTCCCCCTTCTAGGTATCTATGATAGTCTCTCTCTCTCTCTCCCCCTTCTAGGTATCTATGAAAGTCACTCCCTCTCCCCGTTCTAGGTATCTATGAAAGTCTCTCCCTCTTCCCCTTCTAGGTATCTATGAAAGTCTCTCCCTCTCCCCCTTCTAGGTATCTATAATAGTCTCTCTCTCTTTCCCCTCTAGGTATCTATGATAGTCTCTCTCTCTCTCTCCCCCTTCTAGGTATCTATGAAAGTCACTCCCTCTCCCCGTTCTAGGTATCTATGATAGTCTCTCTCTCTTTCCCCCTTATAGGTATCTATGAAAGTCTCTCTCTCTCTCTCTCTCTCTCTCTCTCTCTCTCTCTCTCTCTCTCTCTCTCTCTCTCTCTCTCTCTCTCACCCTCTCTCTCGCTCTCTCCCTCTTACCCTCTCTCTCTCCATCCCTCTCTCTTTTGTTCTCTCTCTGTGGTAGGGCTAGCTAGCCAGCAGCATCCAGCATCAGTCCTGATTGAGACGAGGACTCTGATTGCATTATGTCCACAATGATAGATGGAGTCTGCCTGGGAGAGCAGACTGCTCACCCACACACAGGAGTGTTACAGGAATTTGTTTGAGATCTACGGGAGGGAGCAGGGGGAATCTTCTTCACATCTCAGGCCCAATTAAACCTGTTCAACCAATGGCATCCTCAAGAACAGGCATATCCAATATTACAGCAAATAATACTCTAATGTACTGATAGATAAACTAATATTTTCTTGGATGGAATTTACAAGGGTATGATATTTATGAAGGACATTGTAAACAAGTACGGTAAAAGTATGTCACACAAGCAACTAACGACAGTGTGTACGGTATGCTTAATACACATTTAGAACCAACTCATCGTGGCTCTGCCACAAAATTGGAAAAGACAATTACTTAAAGAAGGAATTAAAGAATTAGTCTGTCTGCCTCCCATTAAAAATCATAAATGGCTTAAATCAAAAAAGGTATCTGTTTCACTTAAAGTCAAAAGGGAACAGTTTGGAACAGGTCTTAGATTCCCCAATACCTTTGAATCGAGTGTAGGAACTGATATATAAAACAACAACTGACACATCAATCTTTTTGTTTCAATTTAAGCTAATATATAAAATACTTGCTCCAAAATAAATGCTCAATATATGGGGTGTTGAACATACAGTCTTGTGCAGACTGCCATGAGGAAACAGAATCAATAGAACATAGTTTCTGGTGCTGTCCATCGGTGGCTCGCTTTGGGAGTCAGGTCCAAGAATGGTTGTGTCATAATATCAGGGTTCAGATGGACCTGTAAACTGCATTGTTAGGGGATCTGAAAAACCACGACCAGTCGATGGGAAATATCATTATACTCTGAGGTATTTAGGGCAATATCAAAATAAATATCATTATACTCTGAGGTAAAGTATTTATTTTTAGGGCAGTATCAAAATAAATATCATTATACTCTGAGGTAAAGTATTTATTTTTAGGGCAGTATCAAAATAAATATCATTATACTCTGAGGTAAAGTATTTATTTTTAGGGCAGTATCAAAAGAAATATCATTATACTCTGAGGTAAAGTATTTATTTTTAGGGCAGTATCAAAATAAATATCATTATACTCTGAGGTAAAGTATTTATTTTTAGGGCAGTATAAAAAGAAATATCATTATACTCTGAGGTAAAGTATTTATTTTTAGGGCAGTATCAAAAGAAATATCATTAAACTCTGAGGTAAAGTATTTATTTTTAGGGCAGTATCAAAAGAAATATCATTATACTCTGAGGTAAAGTATTTATTTTTAGGGCAGTATAAAAATAAATATCAATACAAATAGGGGGGTTCAGGAGCCTCGTAAGACATCACAGTAAAATGGAGGGATGTTATGCAAAATGAAATAGCTAAATGGAATTGTACTGGGAAAGATGGGTTAATCTGTGGACATCAGAGGGTTGGATTTAAGATCAGAATGAATGGCCGCTGTGGCTGAAAATCCAGCACTTGCAGAAAGAGGAAATTAGGAATATATGTTTAATTCTTGAACAACATGTACCGTACATGTGAGGAAAATAGCTGTAAGTAGCAGTAGAAGTATTGCTGTCTGTAAGTTCACTCCAATCAGGGTAGGGATGGTAAGGGGGGAAAGTATATAACAATTTAAAAAATAAGAGAGATTAGAAATGATGCAAACAATTAATCTGATAGATCTACTATCTTCAACATTAAAGCTGATCGACCCCCCTAAAAGCTTGCCCCCCAACACACAAAGAAACTATAGGGAACCACATCAATGCACCTCCACCCCCGCCTCTATACCAAAAATATTTAGCAATCTGAACGCTCAAACGATGCTACCATAAACCATCAACTTTTAAACCTATTTGTTTTCACATACAGATCTCCCAATAGCATAGTTTCCAAAAGTAAAGAGATCCTGCTCCACTCGGAAGCACAAGGTAAAGCAGCTACAGTGCCTACTGAAAGGCTGCACACGCCTTGCAGTTTTCACCTTTTGCTGCCTTAACATTTAATTTGTCATTCAATTCAATTTAATTCACATTTTAAAAGTATTTTTTATTTTGTATTTTATTTGAAACGAAGATGTCTTGATTGCGTATGTCTTCACACCCCAGAGTTCATTCTTGGTGGAAGCATATTTATAACAGCAATTACAGCTGTAAATCATTTTGAATAAGAGTATACCTCTGCACAACTCTTAGGGCAACATATATCCATTGTTTTTGTCCAAATTGCTCAAGCTCAGTGCTGGCTAGCGGAGTAGAACACCTGTTTAGGCGAGATGCTGGCTAGCGGAGTAGAACACCTGTTTAGGTGAGATGCTGGCTAGCGGAGTAGAACACCTGTTTAGGTGAGCTACTGGCTAGTGGAGTAGAACACCTGTTTAGGCGAGATGCTGGCTAGCGGAGTAGAACACCTGTTTAGGCGAGATGCTGGCTAGCGGAGTAGAACACCTGTTTAGGCGAGATGCTGGCTAGCGGAGTAGAACACCTGTTTAGGCGAGATGCTGGCTAGCGGAGTAGAACACCTGTTTAGGTGAGATGCTGGCTAGCGGAGTAGAACACCTGTTTAGGCGAGATGCTGGCTAGCGGAGTAGAACACCTGTTTAGGCGAGATGCTGGCTAGCGGAGTAGAACACCTGTTTAGGTGAGATGCAGGCTAGCGGAGTAGAACACCTGTTTAGGCGAGATGCTGGCTAGCGGAGTAGAACACCTGTTTAGGCGAGATGCTGGCTAGTGGAGTAGAACACCTGTTTAGGCGAGATGCTGGCTAGTGGAGTAGAACACCTGTTTAGGCGAGATGCAGGCTAGCGGAGTAGAACACCTGTTTAGGCGAGATGCTGGCTAGTGGAGTAGAACACCTGTTTAGGCGAGATGCTGGCTAGTGGAGTAGAACACCTGTTTAGGTGAGATGCAGGCTAGCGGAGTAGAACACCTGTTTAGGTGAGATGCAGGCTAGCGGAGTAGAACACCTGTTTAGGCGAGATGCTGGCTAGCGGAGTAGAACACCTGTTTAGGCGAGATGCTGGCTAGCGGAGTAGAACACTTGGAAAAAGAAAAGGAGAGCCTCACACTCTAGAAGTTCAGATGCAATAATTCAATAACCAACGTTTCAACAGCCAAGCTGTCTTCATCAGGGTATAGTTGATGGACAGTAATATTAAGAGTGGGGGTGAAAAGTACAACTCTATCCCAGAGTTAGGTATTCAGAAGACTGAGGCAGGTTTTCCTCTAACATTTTAACAAGGCTTTGCTCCTTTTATATTTATTTTGATCCTGAAAAACTCCCCAGTCCCTGATGGTGAAAAGCATACCCATAACAAGATGCTGCCACCACAATACTTGAAAACACAATACTTGAGTATTTTCCAATGTAATTCCTTTATGGATGTAATTTAAGGGAGCAAAATATGAAAACTGTGCAAGTGGTGTGTATACTTTCACGAGGCACTGTATATGCAAAGGCAAAGCATCAAACCCTTGAGAGCAGAGCTAAAGTGAAGTGGTCTCAAAAGTTAAACGATTCCGAAATATTGCATACCGGTATACCTACAACTATATTTTCCAGAGAAAGAGTGTATATCGAGGCTTAGAAAGACACAGCAAGGCTTCCTGTATAACATTGTGGAGGATGAGAAAGAGAGCCTGTTGTCACGCCTTGGTCTTAGTATTTTGTGTTTTCTTTAATTATTTGTTCAGGCCAGGGTGTGACATGGGTTTATTGTATTGTCGTATTGGGTTTTTTGTAGGCATTGGGATTGTGGTTGATTAGAGGTGTGTCTAGTTTAGGCTTGGCTGCCTGAGGCGATTCTCAATCAGAGTCAGGTGATTCTCGTTGTCTCTGATTGGGAACCGTATTTAGGTAGCCTGGGTTTCACTGTGTATTTCGTGGGTGATTGTTCCTGTCTCTGTGTAGTTTCACCAGATAGGCTGTAATTAGGTTTCACGTTCCGTTTGTTGTTTTGTATTTGTATAAGTTATTTCATGTATCGCGATTCATTCATTAAAGAACATGAGTAACAACCACGCTGCATTTCGGTCCGACTCTCTTTCGACAAACGAAGAACGCCATTACACCTGTCACAGTCTAGATGGTGTCTATGTTGCTGGGTGGTCATCCTGCTGTTGTTGGAACAAATCAAAGTGCTGCTAGGTATACTTAGAGATAATCTGTCTGAAATTGTGTGTGTATGACCGGTTGGTGGTACAATAGTAATACAATATGGGAGAGAGTTGATCTGTGAATATGAACATAATGTGAACTATGTCTAAGTTGATATGCCAACGTCTCTCTCTTTCTCCCCCCTGTCTCTTTCATTCCTCTCGCTCTCCCCCCTCTTTCTCTCCTCTCTCCCCCCTCTCTTTCTCTCCCCTGTCTCACTCTCTTTCTCCCCCCCCTCTTTCTCTGTAGTGGAACAACGTTGGAGATGAATTTAGAGTAGTCTTTATGCCTGGCCAAGCTTATGGATAAATGTATTCTCCTTCCTCCTCTCTTTCTCTCAGTATCTCTCTCTCCTTCCATCTGTAATAAACTCATCTACTGGAATTTACTGCCTTGTTTTCCTTTCTTCTCATCCCTCTGTCTTTCACCTCTCACAGGAGTGTCCTGGAGGGTGATAGAGGGATGAGTCTGCCCTATTGCCCTTCACCTATCCTCTCTAAGTTAATGAAAAAAATACAACTGGGGTCTTTCTGGTTAAGCTCATCCCTCGTTCCCTTCATCCCCTCGATGTGGAACACCGTCAGCTCCGTTACTGGTGAGTTATTCATGTCTAAAGGCCCAATGGAGACATTTTTATATCAATATCAAATAATTGCTGGTTAACAATTGCTAACTTAATAGATTAATATATGTATTATATTTCCATTAAAATGGGCAAAAATGTGTTTAACAAAAGACACATCTCGGTAGGTGGTCCAGGTATGAAAGGAATCAGCGTTTTAAAGTGACACAATACCTGTTAGCAAAGGTGACAGCTAGAAATGACCTGCAGCAGCTTGCAGGGATTTGTAGTCTTTCATGATGTCTACAGTTATGCTAATTAGCATTTTCAAATCTGAGAGTAAATGGAGCCGAATATATTGATAAAAGTTACCTTATCCTAGAGAGATTGAAATTACTTTTAAACTGTTGTGCCGGGGTAAGTCTACACGAAACACAGCCCTTATTGGAAGTGTGTCTACAATTCCCTATGGGGAAAATGTATGGTGGAAAAACTATTGGAACCATCCCCCTGTTTGACTGCTAGGTTGTATGGGTATTATGACACCTCCACTGTGGGACTCTATATGCTGTCAAGGTAGGGGAAACCCTGATCTTGTTGTTTTTTTCTGGAAGGATTGGGTCACTGCAGATGAAGCTGCATTCTTACACTGACTGAATGGTTTCCTACAGGAGCAGAGAGAGAGAGATGGAGAGAGCAGACGAGAGAGATATATACTCCTATTTTGCTGCAGTAATGCATGTTTTAGACTTGATCAATCTTGTGGTTGGTAATTAAAACATGATGCACTCACACGCATCATAACTGAGGTAGTCTGCAAGCCAGATAACAATTCATTTGGATAACATATTTCCATGTCGGTATTGATGTTTTCCTGAACGCGAGCACACTAATATTATTATGCTGTCATGCTCTCGGGGCTTCGTTGCCTGGCGCAAACAACTCCATTCTACCGTGAACTAAAAAGCACTATGATGAATAATTTATGTTTTTTCCGTGTTTGTTCGTGGACAGTGCCTACCAGTACCACCCCAGCAAACAACTAATTCAATACACCAATACACGTTTCGCAGAGCCGAACTAATTCAGTGTTGCATTCATAATATTGACAACGTTCAACTATATGCCCCGAAACAGTGTTATCGATTAGCGGCCACGGTGGAAGCGGGCAGGACTGCGCACCGAAGCTTCCAAAAACAGGTCGCTTCTCTCTAGTCGAACGCTTCAGACACTTCAGGCTGGTGGTGACTTGTAGATGCAAAGGTTCAAATAGCTTTGAATATCTCGTTTTGCAGAGGGAAACAAACATCATTGCAACGGAGAGAATGGTTCACAAGCGGTCGCTCAGAAAAGCAACATAAATAGCGAACATTTGGAGAGCCTACACATACATAAAACGTTTAACATTCAAATGTTTATGTAACGTACGTTACTATTTATAACACTATTATTACATGGTTTACTTTTACTATGAATTAATTGGTTGTTTGTTGAACATTTGGGCGAGAAGGACATTTTCATTCCATACAAAAATGCTGCAGTGACAGTAGCCTAAACTACGATCGCCATATGACAACACCAGAGACCTGCATTCACCAGACACACAACAAACACACACGTCTACTAATATGGTCATAGTAGTCGCAAACACTTAGCTGACGGACCGAAATGTGTTCATTTACCGTTGGTTGAAAGTCAACAGTTTGGTAGAAGCGGGGTCCACACTGTTCATGTCCCCATGCGATATCAGTCCAGCACTCAGAGAGCTTGTTTTTCTATTTATTCCTCTTCACTACGGACGCATACTGCTTTCAAACTCCTTATTCACATATGAAACCTATTTCCCCCACTGCATTCAATTCGGCAATTCTCATCCCTTGAGCGCGCAGTGGATGCTGATGAGACAGGCTTGTCGTTGCAGCATGTGTCAGAATGGAGTTTTTCTACCAAAACACCTCTCCGTCTCTCCTTTTCTGCCCCCCTCTCTCTCTGCTTTTCTCCTCTTGTTCGCTATCTCGTTCACATTTGCAGCGAGCTCCACGAGCACAGAGCGCAACCTCCTCATATGATAGTAGTTGCCTTGGAAGAGAGCATCGCACGCACGCACGCACACTCTCTCAGGAAACCTAACTGTCAGTCTTGGATTATCTGAAAGTCAGAGAAAATCACAGGGGTTTAGTTTTATAATATTGTATGAGTGTCAAGTGATATAAATAAACCTGGAATAAATTTAGAGTTCACGTCCAAAACGCTATATCCACCTTTTATACCCCACATTTGTGTTTTTTCGTCAGACATGATTGCTTATGGGTACCTTCACGTGTGTGTAAATACTACTGTTCTCAGATTTTTTTATTCATGGATTTTAGAAGTGTAGGAAAATATATATTTTCCCCCAAAACGCTATACACAATAAATTAGGAACACCTTCCAAATATTGAGTTGCACCCCCTTTTGCCCTCAGAACAGCCCCAATTCGTCAGGGCATGGACTCTACAAGGTATCAAAAGCATTCCACAGGGATGCTGGCCCATGTGGACTCCACTGGGATGCTGGCCCATGTGGACTCCACTGCTTCCAGTTGGCTGGATGCCCTTTGAGTGTTATACCATTATTGATACACACTGGAAACGGTTGAGCTTGAAAAACCCAGCAGCATTGCAGTTCATGGCACACTCAAACTGGTGCTACTACAATACCCTGTTCAAAGGTACTTCAATCTTTGTCTTGCCCATCCACCCTCTGAATGGCACACACACATAATCTATGTCTCAATGTCTCAAGGCTTAAATCCTTCTTCAACCTGACTCCTCCCCTTCAACTACACTGATTGAAGTAGATTTAACAGGTGACATCAATAAGGGATCATAGTTTTCACCTGGTCAGTCTATATCCTGGAAATAGCATGTGTTCTTAACGTTTTGTACACTCAGTGTATATCCATTGTTTAGCTGGAACGGAATGTTCAAATCCTGCATATTTGATTGACTGTGATAGGTGGTTGTCTCACCTAGCTATCTTAAAATGAATATACATACTGTAAGTCGCTCTGGATAAAATCATCTGCTAATTAACTGAAATGTTTTACAGTTTACAGATCTCATAAAACTGTATTGAAATATTGTATTTTTGAAATATTTATGTCACAAATATCATTTATTTATGAAGAATTGTTATTTGTTACATTTAACTGTGTAAAACCTAGCATTACTACTTAGTTCTCTGAGAGTAGTAATTAAGTAAAAATACTTTGAAGCATTACTTAAGTCGTTTTGGGGGTTATCTGTACTTTCTTATTATTTTTTTTTGTTGAGAACTTATACTTTTACTCCACTACATTCCTAAAGAAAATATGTACTTTTAATCCCATACCTTTTCCCTGACACCCAAAAGTAGTCATTACATTTAGAATGCTTAGCGGTGTTAGTTAGTGCTAAATACGGCTGCTAGAATCCTGACTAGAACCAAAAAATGTGATCATATTACTCCAGTGCTAGCCTCTCTACACTGGCTTCCTGTCAAAGCAAGGGCTGATTTCAAGGTTTTACTGCTAACCTACAAAGCATTACATGGGCTTGCTCCTACCTACCTCTCTGATTTGGTCCTGCCGTACATACGTACACGTACGCTACGGTCACAAGACGCAGGCCTCCTAATTGTCCCTAGAATTTCTAAGCAAACAGCTGGAGGCAGGGCTTTCTCCTATAGAGCTCCATTTTTATGGAACGGTCTGCCTACCCATGTCAGAGACGCAAACTCGGTCTCAACCTTTAAGTCTTTACTGAAGACTCATCTCTTCAGTGGGTCATATGATTGAGTGTAGTCTGGCCCAGGAGTGGGAAGGTGAACGGAAAGGCTCTGGAGCAACGAACCGCCCTTGCTGTCTCTGCCTGGCCGGTTCCCCTCTTTCCACTGGGATTCTCTGCCTCTAACCCTGTTACGGGGGCTGAGTCACTGGCTTGCTGGGGCTCTCTCATGCGTCACCTGGGTGGGTTGATTCACTGTTGTGGTCAGCCTGTCTGGGTTGGCCCCCCTTGGGTTGTACCGTGGCGGAGATCTTTGTGGGCTATACTCGGCCTTGTCTCAGGATGGTAAGTTGGTGGTTGAAGATATCCCTCTAGTGGTGTGGGGGCTGTGCTTTGGCAAAGTGGGTGGGGTTATATCCTTCCTGTTTGGCCCTGTCCGGGGGTGTCCTCGGATGGGGCCACAGTGTCTCCTGACCCCTCCTGTCTCAGCCTCCAGTATTTATGTTGCAGTAGTTTATGTGTCGGGGGGCTAGGGTCAGTTTGTTATATCTGGAGTACTTATCCTGTCCTATTCGGTGTCCTGTGTGAATCTAAGTGTGCGTTCTCTAATTCTCTCCTTCTCTCTTTCTTTCTCTCTCTCGGAGGATCTGAGCCCTAGGACCATGCCCCAGGACTACCTGACATGATGACTCCTTGCTGTCCCCAGACCACCTGGCCATGCTGCTGCTCCAGTTTCAACTGGCCTGGGCCCTAGGACCATGTCCCAGGAATACCTGACATGATGACTCCTTGCTGTCCCCAGTCCACCTGGCCATGCTGCTGCTCCAGTTTCAACTGTTCTGCCTTACTATTATTCAACCATGCTGGTCATTTATGAACATTTGAACATCTTGGCCACGTTCTGTTATAATCTCCACCCGGCACAGCCAGAAGAGGACTGGCCACCCCACATAGCCTGGTTCCTCTCTAGGTTTCTTCCTAGGTTTTGGCCTTTCTAGGGAGTTTTTCCTAGCCACCGTGCTTTTACACCTGCATTGTTTGCTGTTTGGGGTTTTAGGCTGGGTTTCTGTACAGCACTTTGAGATATCAGCTGATGTACGAAGGGCTATATAAATACATTTGATTTGATTTGTTACGTTCCCCAGTTTCTGTGTTGTAGTTTGTGTATTTGCATGTGTGCATTTCAGGAAATGGCTTCCTGAAATCCCTCAAGCAGCTGATTGGTCGACTCCACGGCTAACTGGAGCTGACCCCGCCCCTTCGTCAAGAAGCAGCTGTCTCCACTTACCCACTCCTTCTGAAGCTATATAAAAGCCAGTGTTCTGTTCAGAAGAGCGATCATTGCAGAGCGAGGAGGCTGATGGTTATAGCATATGTTAGTTGTAGATGGGAGCAGCTTTGGTACATTCTGTGAGTTTGTTGCTCAGTCAGAGCCTATTTGATGTGCTGTGTTTCTCAGTGTGTTTGAAATTGTTACTAATATTCTGTTTCATTTGTTCCTAGGGGGAAGGCACCTAGGGGGTGCTTAGGCAAGAGGCCTGCGGGCATACATATACCCATCGTATATTCATTATCTAGGCACACTAGGTAAGACCTGGGTGGACCACCCCCTGTATTTTGGGTAGTGCACCAGGTGGTGCTAAATTAGGTAAGTAGTGGTTAGGCAGGTAAGTTAGGAGAGGAGAGGTTAGGTGAGGGTAGGTTAGGTGAGGGTAGGTTAGGTGAGGGTAGGTTAGGTGAGGGTAGGTTAGGTGAGGGTAGGTTAGGTGAGGAGAGGGTAGGTTAGGTAAGTAGTGGGTAGGTGAGGAGAGGTTAGGTTAGGTGAGGAGAGGTTAGGTGAGGAGAGGGTAGGTTAGGTAAGTAGTGGGTAGGCAGGTAAGATAGGAGAGGGGGCTTTGATATTTACTTTCTTTGCTTTGGTTCCGTCCAGCCTCTTTTCCCCATATTACTGTGTGAAGGAATAAATTCCTTGTAAACGGTACTACTCTCTGCCTTTTGTCATCCTTACCCGCACCTACAGTCCCATACGTCTTTCACTTCACGGGGAGTTGAGTTGTAGCAGGGTTTTGCGTTCCCTCTTCATAGAGGCGTGCGTAACATAATGGGGGCTCACCCGGGATTCCATTAAACCCACCGTACCCTGCTGCTCTGAGCTCTCTGTGGTTAGTGATTGAGGTGTGATGGTAGGTTGTGAGTTTGGATGACTTGTTTAGTTGGTGTGTTCAGGAGACTGCTGTGTATAAGATGGCTGCATCAGCCATCTCCCAAGTTTTTTGAAGCACCCTTGATTGGTTGGGTAGGTTTCATAAAGTAGACCTTGTAGCTGACCATTATGGATTTGTTTTCCCTGAGAAAGCCCTAAAGGCTGAGCTTTTGGTGCTAGTCAGGGAGGGTTTAGTGAGAACTGATTCTCTCATTGCAAGGAGAGGAGACGGGTAGACCTTCTGATGCCAAGTCGGAGGACAGGGCGGAGGAAGGGGTTGCTCGTACCCCCTTTACATTGCCCCAATTTGACCCTTTATCTTCTGCTTCGGGTCGTTCAGACGGGACAACTAGGCTGAAGGTGAGGCTGGCTCGGTTAGAAATGGAGCAAAAAGATAAAGAGAGACACATGCAGTTTGAACTTGAAATGAGGAAAATAGAAACCGACAAGGAGGTGAGGATCCGCCAACTGGAGCTAGGCGCTGGCTCCAGTGCGACTCCCATTGTCAAATTTTCATGTCCTGCTAAGCCTCTGATCTGGTGGACTCACTACACACATGCTTTATTTGTAAATAATGTGTTGGAGTGTGACCCTGGCTATCTGTATAAAAATACAATTGTGCTGTCTGGTTTGCTTAATATAAGGAAATTCTTTACAAAATACTCACTTTTACTTGAATAATTTTCTATTAATGTATCTGTACTTTTACTCAAGTATGATAATTGGGTAATTTTCCCACCATTTTCTGAGAATGGTCAATATAGCATTTAACAAAACATGAATAGTTGTCCTTCTGAAATGAAACCATCAAGTGATAGTTGTATTTGTTTAAAATCTGAGGTCTTGCTTTTTGGTTAACAACACAAAGTATGTTTTCTTAATGCCTATGTAGTGCACTACTTTTGACCTTGGACCATAGGGAGGCAGTGCACTATATAGGGAACAGGGAGTTATTTGGGACGCAAAGATATTATTGGTCACCTAAGGGCCATGTACATATGGAAATCACATCTACTAGACCTTGATGAATATAAGCTAGGGTAATATCTTTACCAGGTAAACACACCTGTTAAATCATTCTGTGTCTCATATTACAGTGCAGGCCAGGGTACAATATCAGAATACATGTTTGAGGCAATGCATGACATCCCATACCTAATATCTACAAATACAAAGTATAATTGTCAAATCACATCCACCTTACCCAACACCCTAGATCCACTACAATTTTCATACCGCCCCAAAAGATCCACGGCTGATGCAAACATTTGCTTAAGTCATAAGTTGCATGGACTAATAATAGTTTTAACATGATTTTTGAATGATTATTTCATCTCTGTATGCCACATATACAATTATTTGTAAGGTCAAGCAGGGAATTTCAACCACAGATTTGGCACCCGCGTGGCACCCGTGTGGCACCGTGGTCTAAGGCACTGCATCCAGGCTGTGATTGGGAGTCCCATATGGCGGGGCACAAATTTGCCCAGCGTCGTCCGGGTTTGGCCGTTTTAGGCCGTCATTGTAAATAAGAATTTGTTCTTAAATAAAAAACAAAGACAAGGAAGGTTTTCCAACGTCTTGCAAAGTAGGGGACCTAATTGGTAGATGGGGGGGCGGGGGAAGCAGATATTGAATAGTATGGTGAAGTTCATACACTTTGGATGGTGTGTCAATACACCAAGATTACAGGCCTCCTTCCTAACTCAGTTGACAGTGAGGATTGAGGCCAATGGTGACTTCAAAACAGTTACAGAGTTTAATGGCCGTGACAGGAGAAAACTGAGGATAGATCAACAACATCGTAGTTACTCAACAATATTAACCTAATGAAAAGTGAAAAGAATGAAGCCTGTACAGAATAAAAATATTCCAAAACATGCATCCTGTTTGCATCAAGGCACTAAAGTAATACTGCAGAAAATGTGGCAAATCAATTCACTTTTTGTCCTGAATACAAGTGTTATGTTTGGGGCAAATCCATTACAACACATTACTGAGTACCACTCTCCATTTTTCAAGCATAGTGGTGGCTGCATCATGTTTTGGGTATGCATGCTAGTCGTTAAGGACTGGGGAGTTTTTCAGTATAAAAAAGAAACAGAATGGAGATAACACAGGTAAAATCATCGAGGAAACCCTGGTTCAATCTGCTTTCCACCAGACACTGGGAGATTAGTACACTGTTCAGCAGGACAATAACCTAACCCAACCAATAACCCAAGGCCAAATCTACACTGAAGTAGTTTACCAAGAAGACAGTGAATGTTCCTGAGTTGCCAAGTTACAGTTTTGACTTAAATCTACTTTAAAAACCTATGGCAAGACCTGAAAATGGTTATGTAGCAACGATCAACAACCAATTTGACAGAGCTTGAAGAATTTTGAAAAGAATAATGGGCAAATGTTGCACAATCCAGGTGTGGAAAGCTCTTAGAGACTTACCTAGAAAGACTCACAGCTGTAATCGCTGCCAAAGGTGCTTCTACAAAGTATTGACTTTGGTGTGTGGATGAGATATTTCTGTATTTCATTTGTTTTCACTTTGTCATTATGGTGTATTTTGTGTAGATGGGTGAGAATATACAGTGGGGAGAACAAGTATTTGATACACTGCCGATTTTGCAGGTTTTCCTACTTACAAAGCATGTAGAGGTCTGTAATGTTTTATCATAGGTACACTTCAACTGTGAGAGATGGAATCTAAAACAAAAATCTAGAAAATCACATTGTATGATTTTTAAGTAATTCATTAGCATTTTATTGCATGACATAAGTATTACATACGTATTATTAGGATACATCAGAAAAGCAGAACTTAATATTTGGTACAGAAACCTTTGTTTGCAATTACAGAGGTCATACGTTTCCTGTAGTTCTTGACCTGGTTTGCACACACTGCAGCAGGGATTTTGGCCCACTCCTCCATACAGACCTTCTCCAGATCCTTCAGGTTTCGGGGCTGTCGCTGGGCAATACAGACTTTCAGCTCCCTCCAAAGATTTTCTATTGGGTTCAGGTCTGGAGACTGGCTAGGCCACTCCAGGACCTTGAGATGCTTCTTATGGAGCCACTCCTTAGTTGCCCTGGCTGTGTGTTTCGGGTCATTGTCATGCTGGAAGAGATCTCACAATACATGGCCCCATCCATCCTACCCTCAATACGGTGCAGTCGTCCTGTCCCCTTTGCATAAAAGTATCCTCAAAGAATGATGTTTCCACCTCCATGCTTCACGGTTGGGATGGTGTTCTTGGAGTTGTACTCATCCTTCTTCTTCCTCCAAACACGGCGAGTGGAGTTTAGACCAAAAAGCTCTATTTTTGTCTCATCAGACCACATGACCTTCTCCAATTCCTCCTCTGGATCATCCAGATGGTCATTGGCAAACTTCAGACGGGCCTGGACATGCGCTGGCTTGAGCAGGGGACCTTGCGTGCGCTGCAGGATTTTAATCCATGACGGCGTAGTGTGTTACTAATGGTTTTCTTTGAGACTGTGGTCCCAGCTCTCTTCAGGTCATTGACCAGGTCCTGCCGTGTAGTTCTGGGCTGATCCCTCACCTTCCTCATGATCATTGATGCCCCACGAGGTGAGATCTTGCATGGAGCCCCAGACCGAGGGTGATTGACCGTCATCTTGAACTTCTTCCATTTTCTAATAATTGCGCCAACAGTTGTTGCCTTCTCACCAAGCTGCTTGCCTATTGTCCTGTAGCCCATCCCAGCCTTGTGCAGGTCTACAATTGTATCCCTGGTGTCCTTACACAGCTGGTCTTGGCCATTGTGGAGAGGTTGGAGTCTGTTTGATTGAGTGTGTGGACAGGTGTCTTTTAAAGAGGAGAGGGGAGGGGAGGGGAGGGTTTAAAGAGGAGAGGGGAGGGGAGGGTTTAAAGAGGAGAGGGGAGGGTTTAAAGATGAGAGGGAGGGTTTAAAGATGAGATTGAGGGGTTAGAGAGAGGGGAGGGTTTAAAGAGGAGAGGGGAGGGTTTAAAGAGGAGAGGGAGGGGTTAGAGAGAGGGGAGGGTTTAAAGATGGGAGGGTTTAAAGATGGGGGGGGTTTAAAGAGAGGGGAGGGAGGGGTTAGAGAGGGGGAGGGAGAGGTTAAAGAGGGGAGGGAGGGGTTAGAGAGAGGGGAGGGAGGGTTTAAAGAGAGGGGAGGGAGGGGTTAGAGAGGGGGAGGGAGAGGTTAAAGAGGGGAGGGAGGGGTTAGAGAGGGGAGGGAGGGGTTAGAGAGGGGAGGGAGGGGTTAGAGAGGGGGAGGGAGAGGTTAAAGAGGGGAGGGAGGGGTTAGAGAGAGGGGAGGGGTTAGTGAGAGGGGAGGGAGGGGTTAGAGAGAGGGAGGGGTTAGAAGGGGGGGAGGGGTTAAAGAGGGGAGGGCAGGGGTTAAAGAGGAGAAGGAGGGTTTTGAGAGGGGAGGGGAGGGTTTAGAGAGGGGAGGGGTTTAGAGGGGAGGGGGGGTTAGAGAAGGGGAGGGAGCGGTTAGAGGGGGGAGGGGTTAGAGAGAGGGGAGGGTTTAAAGAGGAGAGGGGAGGGTTTAAAGAGGAGAGGGAGGGGTTAGAGAGAGGGGAGGGTTTAAAGATGGGGGGGTTTAAAGAGAGGGGAGGGGAGGGGTTATAGAGGGGGAGGGAGAGGTTAAAGAGGGAGGGAGGTGTTAGAGAGAGGGGAGGGAGGGGTTAGAGAGAGGGGAGGGAGGGTTTAAAGAGAGGGGAGGGAGGGGTTAGAGAGGGGGAGGGAGAGGAGAAAGAGGGGAGGGAGGGGTTAGAGAGAGGGGAGGGAGGGGTTAGAGAGGGGAGGGAGGGGTTAGAGAGAGGGGAGGGAGAGGTTAAAGAGGGGAGGGAGGGGTTAGAGAGAGGGGAGGGGTTAGTGAGAGGGGAGGGAGGGGTTAGAGAGAGGGAGGGGTTAGAAGGGGGACAGGGGTTAAAGAGTGGAAAGGAGGGTTTTGAGAGGGGAGGGGAGGGTTTAGAGAGGGGAGGGGTTTAGAGGGGAGGGGGTTAGAGAAGGGGAGGGAGCGGTTAGAGGGGGAGGGGTTAGAGAGGGGAAGGTGAGGGAGGGGTTAGAGAAAGGAGGGAGGGGTTAGAGAGGGGAGGGGTAGAGAGGGAGGGGTTAGAGAGGGGTGGGGAGGGGGGTAGGGAGGGGAGGGGTAGAGTGGGGAGGGGTTAGAGAGGGGAAGGTGAGGGAGGGGTTAGAGAAAGGAGGGAGGGGTTAGAGAGGGGAGGGGAGGGGTAGAGTGGGGAGGGGTTAGAGAGGGGAAGGTAGGGGGGGGTTAGAGAAAGGAGGGAGGGGTTAGAGAGGGGGGAGGGAGGGGTTAGAGAGGGGAGGGAGGGGTTAGAGAGAGGGGAGGGGTTAGTGAGAGGGGAGGGAGGGGTTAGAGAGAGGGGAGGGGTTAGAAGGGGGGAGGGGTTAAAGAGGGAGGGCAGGGGTTAAAGAGGAGAAGGAGGGTTTTGAGAGGGGAGGGGAGGGTTTAGAGAGGGGAGGGGTTTAGAGGGGAGGGGGTTAGAGAAGGGGAGGGAGCGGTTAGAGGGGGGGGGGTTAGAGAGAGGGGAGGGTTTAAAGAGGAGAGGGAGGGGTTAGAGAGAGGGGAGGGTTTAAAGATGGGGGAGGGGAGGGGTTATAGAGGGGGAGGGAGAGGTTAAAGAGGGGAGGGAGGTGTTAGAGAGAGGGGAGGGAGGGGTTAGAGAGAGGGGAGGGAGGGTTTAAAGAGAGGGGAGGGAGGGGTTAGAGAGGGGGGAGGGAGAGGTTAAAGAGGGGAGGGAGGGGTTAGAGAGAGGGGAGGGAGGGGTTAGAGAGGGGGAGGGAGAGGTTAAAGAGGGGAGGGAGGGGTTAGAGAGAGGGGAGGGAGGGGTTAGAGAGGGGAGGGAGGGGTTAGAGAGGGGAGGGAGGGGTTAGAGAGGGGGGAGGGAGAGGTTAAAGAGGGGAGGGAGGGGTTAGAGAGAGGGGAGGGGTTAGTGAGAGGGGAGGGAGGGGTTAGAGAGAGGGGGGGGGTTAGAGGGGGGGCAGGGGTTAAAGAGTGGAAAGGAGGGTTTTGAGAGGGGAGGGGAGGGTTTAGAGAGGGGAGGGGTTTAGAGGGGAGGGGGGGTTAGAGAAGGGGAGGGAGCGGTTAGAGGGGGGAGGGGTTAGAGAGGGGAAGGTGAGGGAGGGGTTAGAGAAAGGAGGGAGGGGTTAGAGAGGGGAGGGGAGGGGTAGAGAGGGGAGGGGTTAGAGAGGGGGGGGGAGGGGGGGGGGTAGGGAGGGGAGGGGTAGAGTGGGGAGGGGGTAGAGAGGGGAAGGTGAGGGAGGGGTTAGAAAAAGGAGGGAGGGGTTAGAGAGGGAGGGGAGGGGTAGAGTGGGGAGGGGTTAGAGAGGGGTGGGGAGGGGTAGAGTGGGGAGGGGTTAGAGAGGGGAAGGTGAGGGAGGGGTTAGAGAAAGGAGGGAGGGGTTAGAGAGGGGTGGGGAGGGGGAGGGGTTAGAGAGGGGTGGGGAGTGGGGAGGGGTTAGAGAGGGGGGGGAGGGGTAGAGTGGGGAGGGGTTAGAGAGGGGAAGGTGAGGGAGGGGTTAGAGAAAGGAGGGAGGGGTTAGAGAGGGGAGGGGTAGAGTGGGGAGGGGTTAGAGAGGGGTGGGGAGGGGGGGGGTTAGAGAGGGGAGGGGATAGTTTACAACAGATTAACAATAGTGGTCATCCATCCTAAATATAATATATAATATAAATCTATTTATCCAAATGAGATGAATAGAGAGATAAGGCGACTCTTATAGAATAGAACTATGACCCGGTGTTACACACCATAAATTGCATTTCTGAAATCGTTTCGAACAAGAAATCTGTTGCATGTTTTTAGGGATCTCGAACAACACGAAAGAGTTTGAACAGACTGGTAATGGCGGTGGATCATTTTTGAAAGAGAGCGTCCAGCCCGGCTGTCTAGCCCGGCTGACTTGTACGGGTCCAGGTTCTGCAGCTCTTTCAGAACATCTGTCTATCTGGATTTGGGTGAAGCTAAAGCTGGGGAGGCTTGGGCAAGTAGCTGCGGGGGGTGCGGAGCTGTTGGCCGGGGTTGAGGTAGCCAGGAGGAAAGCATGGCCAACCGTAGAGAAATGCTTATTGAAATTCTTGATTATCACTGGTCTTTTCCAGTCTTACTGATGGAGAGCAGAGCATCCCCAGTGTTCTGTCTGATTTGTGTCTGTGTCTAACTAGCCTGGCATTGAGTGATGTCTCTCAAGGTTGTTCCTCACTCTGTATTCCATATTCAGAACACACCCCTGGTCACTCGTACAGAAAAGCTGCTAATTACTTTCTTGTCCTCAAATACAGTGAGTAAGAAGTGTGTGTGTGTGTGTATGTGTGTGCGTGCCCGAGTGCGCATTTGTACTCTTCAGTGTGTGTCTGTGCACAAGTGTGTGTGCGTGTGTGTGTGTGTGTGGAGCCTACTAGGTATGGTAGTGCCTTTGGCCTTTCTGATATCCCATCAGTCATCCCTCCCACTCCCCTGGGCCTACCCATACTCCCACTCAGGAGCGAGGTCAGTGCGAGGATGAGGTCATAGACTAATAAGAGCACCTCTCTCTCAGACTACCACCTCTCTCTCCATCTCCAACTCCATCTCACTCTCTAACACCTCTCTCTCTCTCTACACCTCCTCCTCTCTCTCTACACCTCCTCCTCTCTCTCTAACACCTCTTCTCTCTCGACACCTCCTCCTCTCTCTCTAAAACCTCCCCTCTCTCTCTAACTTCTCCTCTCTCTCTAACACTTCCTCTCTCTCTAACACCTCTTCTCTCTCTACACCTCCTCCTCTCTCTCTAACACCTCTTCTCTCTCTACACCTCCTCTCTCTCTAACTTCTCCTCTCTCTCTACACCTCCTCCTCTCTCTCTAAAACCTCCCCTCTCTCTCTAACTTCTCCTCTCTCTCTAACACCTCCTCTCTCTCTAACTTCTCTCTCTCTACACCTCCTCCTCTCTTTCTACACCTCTCTAACACTTCCTCTCTATCTAACACCCCCTTTCTCTAACACCTCCTCTCTCTCTAACACCTCCTCCCTCTCTAACACCTCCTCCTCTCTCTCTAACACCTCCTCCTCTCTCTCTAACACCTCCTCTCTCTAACACCTCCCCTCTCTCTTACTCCACCTCTCGTTATCGCTCTCTCCCTCCTTCTACCTCTTTTTCTCTCTCTCTTTAATCTCCATGTCTGTGGCTTGATTAACTCTCTGTCTGTTTAACCTTTTCTGCTGGGGTGGGGGCTGGATGAGGGACGGAAAGAGAGACTGACTGCAGTTCTCCACTTCCTTACACACCTCAGAAGCTGTATGGCAGGCTGCAACAGCCCGATCACAGCCACTCCTTGAGTCCTCTCTCACACACACACACACACACACACTCACTCACAGGGAAGTTACACACGCACACACACACTAATGCACGCACACACACCAGTAAATTATACAGCAGGTCAGAGAGAGAGAGAGATGTGGGAGGAGTGTGGGTTAAGTAGGGAGGAAGCACCCTCTGTGGGGTCACGACAACCGGAAGCATCCGGTTTTCAGGATAAATGGAAAGAGAGCATGTGCTGCGACATCCGCTTTTTGACGTTAACAAGCCGATACTCCATCATAACTCCTCCACCACATTTACTGGATTGGATCAACTGTGCAGAAGGAACCTCCCCAAAGCTTTTTTCTCTCGTCAGGACCAGAAAGATGCCTGCTATGTTAGGTTAGGAAGGAAGAGACAGCGGCGGAAGAAAGGAAGGGAAGGCGGGACAGAGAGTAGAAACATAGACGGGGTGAGTGGAAGACAAATGTAGAAAGAGATATAAACAGAAAGTTAGAGCGCAAAACAGACGTGGGAGGAAGGAACAAAACATTAATGGAGTGAGGGAATGAGAGAAAGATGAAGGGAATGAGAGAGAGATGAAGGGAATGAGAGAAAGATGAAGGGAATGAGAGAGAGATGAAGGGAATGAGAGAGAGATGAAGGGAATGAGAGAGAGATGAAGGGAATGAGAGAAAGATGAAGGGAATGAGAGAGAGATGAAGGGAATGAGAGAGATGAAGGGAATGAGAGAAAGATGAAGGGAATGAGAGAGATGAAGGGAATGAGAGAAAGATGAAGGGAATGAGAGAGAGATGAAGGGAATGAGAGAGATGAAGGGAATGAGAGAAAGATGAAGGGAATGAGAGAGAGATGAAGGGAATGAGAGAGATGAAGGGAATGAGAGAAAGATGAAGGGAATGAGAGAGATGAAGGGAATGAGAGAAAGATGAAGGGAATGAGAGAGAGATGAAGGGAATGAGAGAGATGAAGGGAATGAGAGAAAGATGAAGGGAATGAGAGAGAGATGAAGGGAATGAGAGAGATGAAGGGAATGAGAGAAAGATGAAGGGAATGAGAGAGATGAAGGGAATGAGAGAAAGATGAAGGGAATGAGAGAGAGATGAAGGGAATGAGAGAAAGATGAAGGGAATGAGAGAGATGAAGGGAATGAGAGAGAGATGAAGGGAATGAGAGAGATGAAGGGAATGAGAGAAAGATGAAGGGAATGAGAGAGATGAAGGGAATGAGAGAAAGATGAAGGGAATGAGAGAGATGAAGGGAATGAGAGAAAGATGAAGGGAATGAGAGAAAGATGAAGGGAATGAGAGAGAGATGAAGGGAATGAGAGAGAGATGAAGGGAATGAGAGAGATGAAGGGAATGAGAGAAAGATGAAGGGAATGAGAGAAAGATGAAGGGAATGAGAGAGAGATGAAGGGAATGAGAGAGAGATGAAGGGAATGAGAGAGAGATGAAGGGAATGAGAGAAAGATGAAGGGAATGAGAGAGAGATGAAGGGAATGAGAGAAAGATGAAGGGAATGAGAGAAAGATGAAGGGAATGAGAGAGAGATGAAGGGAATGAGAGAAAGATGAAGGGAATGAGAGAAAGATGAAGGGAATGAGAGAGAGATGAAGGGAATGAGAGAAAGATGAAGGGAATGAGAGAGAGATGAAGGGAATGAGAGAAAGATGAAGGGAATGAGATAGAGATGAAGGGAATGAGAGAAAGATGAAGGGAATGAGAGAAAAAAGATGAAGGAATGAGAGAGAGATGAAGGGAATGAGAGAAAGATGAAGGGAATGAGAGAGAGATGAAGGGAATGAGAGAGATGAAGGGAATGAGAGAAAGATGAAGGGAATGAGAGAGAGATGAAGGGAATGAGAGAGATGAAGGGAATGAGAGAGAGATGAAGGGAATGAGAGAGAGATGAAGGGAATGAGAGAGATGAAGGGAATGAGAGAGAGATGAAGGGAATGAGAGAGAGATGAAGGGAATGAGAGAAAGACGAAGGGAATGAGAGAGAGATGAAGGGCATGAGAGAGAGATGAAGGGAATGAGAGAGAGATGAAGGGAATGAGAGAGAGATGAAGGGAATGAGAGAAAGACGAAGGGAATGAGAGAGAGATGAAGGGAATGAGAGAGAGATGAAGGGAATGAGAGAGAGATGAAGGGAATGAGAGAGAGATGAAGGGAATGAGAGAGAGATGAAGGGAATGAGAGAGATGAAGGGAATGAGAGAGAGATGAAGGGAATGAGAGAGAGATGAAGGGAATGAGAGAGAGATGAAGGAAATGAGAGAAAGATGAAGGGAATGAGAGAGAGATGAAGGGAATGAGAGAGAGATGAAGGGAATGAGAGAGAGATGAAGGGAATGAGAGAGAGATGAAGGGAATGAGAGAAAGATGAAGGGAATGAGAGAAAGACGAAGGGAATGAGAGAGAGATGAAGGGAATGAGAGAGATGAAGGGAATGAGAGAGAGATGAAGGGAATGAGAGAGAGATGAAGCTTGTTCTTTTTGTGAGAGTGCATATCATTCCAATTAATGTGATCTATTGTATACATTATTCAAACTTAAAGAGCCTGATAAGGTTTCTATGTTAAAGGGATAGTTCAGACAAATGCCAAAATGACACATTGGTTTAACCTGCCCTGTAAACAATATATGGACAAGGTATGGCAGCAATCCATGCTTTTGGTGTAGCTTCCCTGGCACTGTTTCCACATGCTCATATTTTAGCATTTGTGACACAAATCTCATTCAAGTCATAGGACTGATAGTAGCATATTTGGCGCATCAGCCAATGCGTGGCTACTAAATGTGAAAGTCTTGTGTAAAGAATATGTTTGGAAACATTATTTCAAGTTATTGAACCAACTTAATTTCTTGATTTACAGGGAATGTATTTAATTTCTTGTAAGCTAATTGTAGAAAACATTGGTTAGGGCCTCCTGAGTGGCGCAGCGGTCTAAGACACTGCATCACTAGCTTGCCACTAGAGCAGCGGTCTAAGACACTGCATCACTAGCTTGCCACTAGAGCAGCGGTCTAAGACACTGCATCACTAGCTTGCCACTAGAGCAGCGGTCTAAGACACTGCATCACTAGCTTGCCACTAGAGCAGCGGTCTAAGACACTGCATCACTAGCTTGCCACTAGAGATTCTGAGTTCGAGTCCAGGCTCTGTTGCAGCCGGCCGCGACCAGGAGTGCAGTGCACAATCGGCCCAGCGTCGTCCGAGTTATGGGAGGGCTTGGCCGGCAGGGATGTCCTTGTCCTATCGCTCACTAGTGATTCCTGTGGCGGGCCAGGAGCAGTGCACACTGACACAGTCGCCAGGTGCACAGTGCTTCCTCTGACACATTGGTGCAGCTGGCTTCTGGGTTAAGAGGGCATTGTGTCAAGAAGCAGTGCGGCTTGGTTGGGTTGTGTTTCAGAGGCCACACGGCTCTCGACCTTCGCCTCTCCTGAGTCCATACGGGAGTTGCAGCGATGATACAATACTGTAACTACAAATTGGGGAGAAACGGGGTAAAAAAAATAATAATATCTCAAATTATTATTTTTAAAAAGATTGTATTTACATGAAATATTAGTTTGTATTTGTTATTTATTAGGTTTAACCAAAGGGGAAAGTAAGTTGAGTGTTGAAAGAAATAGGTTTCACCTTGAAATATTGGTTGGGTAATACTAAAAAAGTTGGAATTAAATCATTTGGTTTCAACTAATGTTGTATATTTCAATTGGGATGGAAACTCATTTACATAACCGAAACCAGTTAAAGTATTTATTTTGGGGGTTGATCCAAATACATAGTTTTTACTGTTTAATTGTTCACCAGCTCATGACCACACACACACACACACACTAAAATGTCAGGTCATGGATCTTCCCCGAGCTGAAAGGGGTATTCTGCGATTTATACATCCATTTTTTGACTTTTAATTCAATGATCTTCCCTTCCGTTCAAAAGTTTGAGGTCACTTAGAAATGTCCTTGTTTTTGAAAGAAAAGCAAAAGAAATTGTCCATTAAAATAACATAAAATTGATCAGAAATACAGTGTAGACAATGTTAATGTTGTAAATGACTATTGCAGCTGGAAACAGCATATTGTTTGTGGAATATCTACATAGGTGTACAGAGGCCCTTTTTCAGCAACTATCACTCCTGTGTTCCAGTGGCATGTTGTGTTAGCTAATCCAAGTTTATAATTTTAAAAGGCTAATTGATCATTAGAGAAAACCCTTTTGCAATTATGTTAGCACAGCTGAAAACTGTTGTGCTGATTAAATAAGCAATTAAAATGGCCTTCTTTAGACTAGTTGAGTATCTGGAGCATCAGCATTTGTGGGCTCGATGACAGGCTCAAAATGGCCAGAAACAAAGAACTGTCTTCTGAAACTCATCAGTTAATGAAGCTGCCAGCTGAGGACTTGTGAGGTGTCTGTTTCTCAAACTAGACACTCTAATGTACTTGTCCTCTTGCTCAGTTGTGCACTCCTCTTTCTATTCTGGTTAGAGCCAGTTTGCGCTGTTCTGTGAAGGGAGTAGTACACAGCGTTGTACGAGATCTTCAATTTCTTGGCAATTTCTCGCATGGAATACCCTTCATTTCTCAGAACAAGAATAGAGTGACGAGTTTTAGAAGAAAGTTATTTGTTTCTGGCTATTTTGAGCTGCCAAAGGTGCTTCAATAAAGTACTGAGTAAAGGGTCTGAATTCTTATGTAAATGTGATTTTACGGGTTTTTTATTTATACATTTGCAAAAATCATCTAAAACCTGTTTTTGCTTTGTCATTATGGGGTATTGTGTGTAGATTGATGAGGGGGAAAAAACTATTTTATACAATTTAAAATCAAATCAAATTTTATTTGTCACATACACATGGTTAGCAGATGTTAATGCGAGTGTAGCGAAATGCTTGTGCTTCTAGTTCCGACAATGCAGTAATAACCAACGAGTAATCTAACCTAACAATTCCACATCAACTACCTTATACACACAAGTGTAAAGGAATGGATAATATGTAGATAAAGATATATGAATGAGTGATGGTACAGAACGGCTTAGGCAAGATGCAGTAGATGGTATTGAGTACAGTATATACAGTATATACAAAATATGGCTCTAACGTAACAAAATGTGGAAAAAGTCAAGGAGTCTGAATACTTTCCGAATGAACTGTAGCCATTGATTCTTGAAGAATCTGTGCAAAAACGCATAATTAATTCCGCTACCCAAGAATAGTAAAGCCCCCTTTACTGGCTCAAGTAGCCAACCAATCAGCATGTTACCAACCCTTAGTAAACTTTTGGAAAAAATGGTGTTTGACCAGATACAATAATATTTAAAATAATCAAATTGACAACAGACTTTCAGCACGCTTATAGGGAAGGACATTCAACAAGCACAGCACTTACACAAATTACTGATGATTGGCTGAGAGAAATTGATGATAAAAAGTTTGTGGGACTGTTCTGGTAGACTTCATTTTGGATTTTGACATTATTGATTATAGTCTGCTGCTGGAAAAATGTATGTGTTATGGCTTTACACCCCCTGATAAAGAGTTACCTGTTTAACAGAACAAAGAGGGTGTTCTTCAATGGAAGCCTCTCCAACACAATCCATGTAGAATCAGGAACTCCCCAGGGCAGTTGTCTAGGCCCTTTACTTTTTATAATCTTAATTAATGACATGCCACTGGCTTTGAGTAAAGCCAGTGTGTATATGTATGCGGATGACACAACACTTTACATGTCCTGCTACTACAGTGAGTGAAATCACTGCAACATTTAACATAGAGCTGCAGTTAGTTTCAGAATGGGTGGCAAGGAATAAGTTAGTTCTTAATATTTCACAAACAAAAAGCATTGTATTTGGGACAAATCATTCACTAAACCCTAAACCTAAACCAAATCTTTCACAATAAACCATGTGGAAATTGAGCAAGTTGAGGTGACTAAACTACCTGGAATTACCCTGGATTGTAAACTATCATGGTCAAAACATGTTGATACAAGCTGGGCTGGGGAGAAGTATGTCCATAATAAAGCGCTGCTTTGCCCTAACAACACTATCAACAGGCCCTAGTTTTGTAGCACCAGTCGTTTGGTCAGGTGCCACAAAGAAGGATTTAGGAAAATGACATGTGTCTCAGAACAGGGCAGCACGGCTGGCCCTTAAATGTACACACAGAGCTAATATTAATAATATGCATATAAATGTCTCATGGCTCAAAGTGGAGGAGAGATTGACTTGTTCACTACTTGTTTTTGTAAGAAGTGTTGACATGCTGAATGCACCGAGATGTCTGTTTAAACTACTATCACACAGCTCAGACACCCATTCATACCCCACAAGACATGCCACCAGAGGTCTCTTCACAGTCCCCAACTCCAGAACAGACTATGGGAGGTGCACAGTAGTACATATAGCCATGACTACATGGAACTCTATTCCACCTCAGGCAACTGATGCAAGCAGCGGGGATTGTGAAGAGACACACACACAGGCACAGACACACATACACATGATAACTCACGCACTCTACACGCAATTACACATGGATGTTCTATTGTAAATATGTGGTAGTAGAGTAGTGGCCTGAGGGCAAACACTTAATGTGTTGTGAAAGTCTTATGAAATGTAATCTCATGTATTATTTTAAATGGTATATAACTGCCTTAATGTTGCTGGACCCCAGGAAGAGTAGCTGCTGCCTTAACAGCAGCTAATGAGGATCCTTAATAAATACAAAAACACATACATTCATGTTAGTTGACAACTCATCCAAATGTAAATCAAAACTAGACATTTAACTGATGTCTGTGCCCAGTGGGTTATTAATTAATCTTAAGCTTAGTTCAACTGTCGTACCCCATAAAAAGACACAAAAAGAAAAACACTGTGTAGTTTAATAACATGGTTAAAACTATCATTCTGGAGCCTCCCGAGTGGCGCAGAGGTCTAAGGCACTGCATCGCAATGCTAGAGGCATCACTACAGACCCAGGTTTGATCCCGGGCTGTATCACAACCGGCTGTGATCGGGAGTACCATAGAACAGCTCATAATTGGCCCAGTGTCAGGCGGGTTAGGGGAGGGTGTAGCCCGGGGGGGCTTTACTTGGCTCATCACGCTCTAGCGACACCTTGTGGCGGGCCGGGCGCCTGCAGGCCAACAGTGTTGAACAGTGTTTCCTCCGACACATTGGTGTGGCTGGCTTCCGGGTTGAGCAGGCAGGTGTTAAGAAGCGCGGTTTGGCGGGTCATGTTTCGCTGGACGCATGACTCCACCTTCACCTCCCGAGCCCGTTGGGGAGTTCCAGCAATGAGGCAAGATCCAAATTGGGAAGAAAATAGGGCTAACAACTTTTTTATAATAATAAAAATATATATATCATTTTGATCTGTCCTTGTATTCATAGCTTTGTCTATGAATTTGAGGTTTAATTTCTCCAGGACAATCCCTTAGCTGTTCACCTAAACAAAGGTGGGGTGTCCGCTTTGTTGTTGTTTGAATTGCAAATGACCCCTTTAAAGACAAGCATGACAAAGGGACCCTGAAGAAATGACACCTTGACGATCACGTTAGGATGGAGTTACACACAAGCAACCGGAGACATATGAACACCCCCACTCTATTTACTGCCCTAAGGGGTACGGTTACAGTAGGAAAGATGCACACACGCACAGACATAGACACATACAGACACACACACACACACACACACACACACACACACACACACACACACACACACACACACACACACACACACACACACACACACACACACACACGCACAGACATAGACACATACAGACACACACACACACGCATGCACAGACATAGACACATACAGACACAGACACACAGACACACACTCACACGCATGCACAGACATAGACACATACAGACACACACAGACACACAAACATGCATGCACGGACATAGACACATACAGACACACAGACACACACACACGCACACACACACACAAACACATGCACGGACATAGACACACACATACACACACATACACAAAACACAAACAAAGTCGTCCAAATACACACAAACACACAGTCTCTCTCTCTCTCTCTCTCTCTGTCACTAAGATACACAGGGTCATATTCCATCCCATCCTTTTTTATTGAGCCTAATGCTGTTTTTAACAGTCCATCAACCCTGCCTCTACAAGGAAGGGAAGGGAAACGAAGACTTCCCCCATAGCGATTAACCTGTTAGATAGCGTGTGTTTATCGTAGAGGTATCCAATAGTGTGTACCTCAGCCACTTAAAGCTCCATATAATGTCAATAGGAGTTAAGAGAGGGGAGGTCATGTGACACCTCTGGAGGCCATAACAACACTATACTATACAATGCTATACAATACAATAATATACAATACTACACTATATTTAAGCAATAAGGCACAAGGGGGTGTGATATGTGGCCAATATACCACGGCCAAGGCCTGTTCTTATGCATGACACATCACAGAGTGCCTGGATACAGCCCTTAGCCAATCAGCATTTAGTGCTCAAACCACCCAGTTTATAATATACTATTCAGCCTAGTTGAGGCCATGTTGTGGGTGGTCATAACACACAAACACACACAGTTATGTTGACAGTGTGTGTGTGTCTGTGTGATTGTGTGTGTGTTACCAGTGTTTATGTGACATTAATTTGCTCCAGGTAATGAATGTAATCCAGTGATGCCAACCACAGTACACACACACACACACACAAGTACCTGGTGGTACCTATATTACACACTTGCTGCCGCACAGTCTTCGAGCTACAACCCTCCTCTGTTTCACTTTGAGTGAGTAACCCCCTCTCATAGTGTATATGTGTGATCTAGTGTGTGTTCTAGTGTGTGTTCTAGTAGTGTGTGCGTGTTCTAGTGTGTGTGTGTGTGTTCTAGTGTGTGTGTGTGTTCTAGTGTGTATGTGTGTTCTAGTGTGTGTGTGTTCTAGCATGCGTGTGTTCGAGTGTGTTTGTTTGTGTGTTCTATTGTGTGTGTGTGTGTATGTGTGTTCTAGTGTGTGTGTGTGTGTGTTCTAGTGTGTGTGTGTGTGTGTGTGTGTGTGTGTGTGTGTGTGTGTGTGTGTGTGTGTGTGTGTGTGTGTGTGTGTGTGTGTGTGTGTGTGTGTGTGCGTGTGTATTCTAGTGTGTGTGGTGTTCTAGTGTGTGTGCATATGTGTTTGCTCTAGTGCGTGTGTGTGTCCTGATGTCTTCCTTTAGATTTAAGTCCATTGATCTGTCACTCTGTGCTAAGAGAAAGACAGTGTGTTAAAGTAATTTACTGCCCTCAGACAAGGCTAACAATTATGTTGGCACAGCTGAAAACTGTTGTTCGAATTAAATAAGCAATAAAACTGTCCTTCTTTAGACTTTTTGAGTATCTGGAGCATCAGCATTTCTGGGTTCGATTACAGGCTCAAAATGGCCCGAAACAAAGACCTTTCTTCTGAAACTTGTCAGTCTTCTTGTTCTGAGAAATGAAGGCTATTCCATGTGAGAAGTTGCCAAGAAACTGAAGATCTCGTACAACGCTGTGTACTACTCCCTTCACAGAACAGCACAAACTGGCCCTAACCAGAATAGAAAGAGGAGTGGGAGGCCCAGTTTGCACAACTGAACAAGAGGACAAGTACATTATAGAGTGTCTAGTTTGAGAAACAGACACCTCACAAGTCCTCAACTAGCAGCTTCATTAAATAGTACCCGCAAGGTGGCGCAGTGGTCTAGGGCACTGCATCGCAGAGACCCTGGGTTTGAGCCCAGGCTCCGTCGCAGGCGGCCGCGACCGGGAGGTCCATGGGGCGACGCACAATTGGCCTAGCGTCGTCTGGGTTAGGGATGTCTGTCATCGATTCTTAGACACCATCATCATTCCTATCCTTAAGTTCCAGCCTATCCAGCCTCATCGCGCACTAGCGACTCCTGTGGCGTGATGGGCGCAGTGCGCGCTAACCAGGTCGCCAGGTGCACAGTGTTTCCTCTGACACATTGGTGCGGCTTGCTTCCGGGTTGGATGCGCGCTGTGTTAAGAAGCAGTGCTGCTTGGTTGGGTTGTGTTTCGGAGGACACATGGCTTTTGGCCTTCGTCTCTCCCGAGCCCGTACGGGAGTTGTAGCGATGAGACAAGACAGTAACTACTAACAATTGGATACCACGAAATTGGGGAGAAAAGGGGGTAAAAAAAAATGTAAAGAAAGAAATAGTACCCGCAAAACACCAGTCTCAACATCAACAGTGGAGAGGTGACTCCGAGATGCTGGCCTTCTAGGCAGAGTTCCTCTGTGCAGTGTTTGTGTTCTTTTGCCAATCGTAATCTTTTATTTTTATTGGCCAGTCTGAGATCTGGCTTTTTCTTTGCAACTCTGCTTAGAAGGCCAGCATCCTGGAGTCGCCTCTTCACTGTTGACGCTGAGACTGGTGTTTTGTGGGTATTATTTAATGAAGCTGCCAGTTGAGGACTCATTACAGTACACAAACAAAATCACATTATTACACATCAATGAGATTTTAATCCATGCTTGGACTAACTCATTCTTAGCACTATTATCTGTGTTGTGTTATTGTTTTTTGTCTTCCCAGTCAAATCCTGTCCTGCCCTCAATGGAAAAGTTTATCTATTCTCCAACACCACCATGATGAGCCTGCACTGAAGCCTCTGAACACAGCCCCTGTGCAGCACTGAAGTCAAGTGTCTGAACAACTCAACTCATGCCTCATACCCTCAGTAAATCACTGCTGTGATGCCTTCCCAACAATGTTTAAGTAGCCTTCTCATTCCCCATAATATTTTACTATGTATCTCTTTATTAAATGTTTTAGGTTTAAAATCATTTGTCTTTGACGATTTTTTTAATCAAGCGTTGTCATCTCCGTGCGGTCTGTACCTATACGGTGGATCTCCCATCCTCCTACGTTTTTAAAATCACCAGCCTCCACTGTCACACACACATACAGTTTCTATCACACACATGTTATTTTGTGTGTGTTTGTGTGTGAATTCTCTGTATTCCTAATGGGAAAATATAAATTAATATCATTAACAAATTCAACTTCTGTAAATGGATAGTATTTAACATTGGGCATAATCCCACTGCACCATGGGGCAGGTTTCTGCTGAACTAGCCTGGGGGGAATGGTGTGTGTGTGTGACCAAATTGCGCTAGTAGTTTACCCCAGGCTTTCTTTTCCCTAGACATACACAATATGAAAGCCCTGGATGAACATGTGTAGGGGGAAGCATTGTAATGTGTAGGTGTACAATCTACGTATCTGTTTCAAGACAGTGTGGGCTTGTCTGTGTGTGTTTGTGTGTGCTTGCGTGCCTGTATGCATACCTGTTTTTGTGTGTGCATGTGTTCGTGCATACCTGTTTGTGTGTCTGTGTGTGTGTGCGCGTGTGTGCGTGTGTGTGTGTGTGTGTGTGTGTGTGTGTGTGTGTGTGTGTGTGTGTGTGTGTGTGTGTGTGTGTGTGTGTGTGTGTGTGTGTGTGTGTGTGTGTGTGTGTGTGTGTGTGTGTGTGTGCGTGTCTGTGTGTGTGTGTGCCTGCTTGCTTGTGTGTGTGTGTGTGTGCTTGTGTGCGTCCACAAAGTACACTATTGAGTCAACATTTTCATCGCGTACCACTAGTATACAAGAGAGAGATTATATCTCATTGCTCTATATTAACACATGAATCATGGTTAATGGTGTTTTTTTGTCAGTAATTAGTTGCTAGACAAAGTCCCAACATTTCAGAAGGATAAAAAAAGGGTTTTAAAAGTATGACTCTTTTGACCCCTTAGGGTCAAGTATGCAGGTAAACATTTTGGGTTAAAATATTCACTATATCATGGTAGACATTTAGGCATATTTGTTTTTCTTGAACAGATGACCAGTGTGCAGGAAAAACTCTGCCCTTAAAGGTTGTGACTGGGGTTTGGAGTTTTCCGGGTCAGGTTAAATTGTTATGGAAAAACTCTGGGTAATAGAAATGATGTCAGTGTTGAAGGATATCTTTGTTTAGCTTATTATGACTCTTGTCAGGGTAATAAGGTCTATGATTCCAGGTAGGCAAATGAGGCAATGCATTATGACATCACTTGCCACTGATAAGCCCATTTGATTGGTTAATGTGTAACCAACAGGAGGACACAGAAAAGGATATCAAATGGAGTTTTATTGATATGTGGCACTGGTTCCCCATATCATGTAAATGTTTTGTGCACAATGTCATGGCATAGTAGCCTGTATATTACATTTTAAAATAGGCTTCAATGAGAGTTTAGCCATACCATTTAGCTAGCATAAGCATACTTCTATATACAAAAATAAACACAACATGCAACAATTTCTAAGATGTTACTGAGTTACAGTTCGTATAAGGAAATCAGTCAATTGAAATAAATGCATTATGCACGGTATTTCTGAAATAAATGCATAAATGCACGGTATTTCTGTGCATTCAAATTGCATGTTATACTCCTACCCCCTTGTGTTCAATGTCTGTAGATTTTGCCTACACATTCCATAACCCCACCGCCACCATGGGGCACTCTGTTCACAACTTTGACATCAGCAAACAGCTTGCCCACACAACGCCATACATGTGGTCTCTTGATGTGAGGCCGGTTGGACGTACTGCCAAATTCTCTAAAATGACGTTGGATGCAGCTTATGGTAGAGAAATGAACATTCAATTATCTGACAACAGCCCTGGTGGACATTCCTGCAGTCAGCCTGCCACTTGCACGCTCCCTCAACTTGAGACATCTGCCTCCCGGGTAACGCAGTGGTTAAGGGCGCTGTACTGCAGCGCCAGCTGTGCCATCAGAGTCCCTGGGTTCGCGCCCAGGCTCTGTCGTAACCGGCCGTGACCGGGAGGTCCGTGGGGCGACGCACAATTGGCCTAGCGTCGCCCGGGTTAGGGAGGGCTTGGTCGGTAGGGGTGTCCTTGTCTCATCGCGCACTAGCGACTCCTGTGGCGGGCTGGGCGCAGTGTGCGCTAGCCAAGGTGGCCAGGTGCACGGTGTTTCCTCCGGCGCATTGGTGCGGCTGGCTTCCGGGTTGGATGCGGGCTGTGTTAAGAAGCAGTGCGGCTTGGTTGGGTTGTGTTTCGGAGGATGCATGACTTTCAACCTTCGTCTCTCCCGAGCCCGTACGGGAGTTGTAGCGATGAGACAAGATAGTAGCTACTACAACAATTGGATACCATGAAATTTGGGTGAAAAAGGGGTCAAATTCAACAAAAAAAAACAACAACTTGAGACATCTGTGGCATTGTGTTGTGTGACAAAACAGCATATTTTAGAGTGCCATTTTATTGTCCCCAGCACAAGGTGCACCTGTGTAATGATCATGCTGTTTAATCAGGTTTTTTTATATGTCACATCTTTCAGGTGGATGGACAAAGAGGAAATGCTCACTAACAGGGATGTTAACACATTTGTGAAATTATTTTATTTCAGCTCATAAAAAACACTTTGTGTTTATACTTTCGTTCAGTGGACATTGCCAATTACACTAGGGTAATTCAATAGCAGAAAGTCCTTTGGTGAAAACTGTGTAGTTACATAAAGAAAAAGGCTATGTGCATGTATTCAAATTGAATATGTTTGGCATAGCAACGAACAAACAGCACTGAGGAGCTAGCTAGCCTAAAGCACCAACAGGTCTGGAGCCATGCTAAACGTCCAGTGCTAGCTAGTTAGCCCACATGCATACAGTATCTCATTGGTATGTGGACTGAGTAGATAGCACTGACTACACCCTTACAGCCAGGAAAGATCTAAAGAGCTAGAGGCTTTTTCCAGGTTTCATCCGATTGCAACAGACAAAAGGTTAATGTACCTGATCATGTTTAACGAGGGGGCCATCATCAATCGCGTGTGCCTGACGTAGTGACATTTCACCAGGGCCAGCGCAGTGACTCGCTGGCATTTGGTACGCAGCGGTAGGAGGAAGATCGGGGTCAGGGTCTGAATCACAAATTATCCCTGTAGGCCTCTCAGACGGAGGGGGGAGAATGGAAAAAAGAAGATCGATAGAAGGACTCTGGCTGACATTGTGGTGGAGGGACAAAGCCCCAGCCTCACTGACTGGAGGATAACAGGTATGGATGGATAATAGAGATGGATGAATAACAGGGATGGATGGATAATAGAGATGGATGGATGGATGATAGGGATGATAACACAGATGGATGGATGATAGGGATGGATTGATAACAGGGATGGATAGATAACAATGATGGATGGATGATAGGGATGGATTGATAACAGGGATGGATAGATGACAGGGATAGGTGGATGATAGGGATGGATTGATAACAGGGATGGATGGATGATAGGAATTGGAGGTCGACTGATTATGATTTTTCAACACCGATACCGATTATTGGAGGGCAAAAAAATCTATACCGATTAAATCGGACGTTTTTTAAAATGTATTTGTAATAATGACAATTACAACAATACTGAATGAACACTTATTTTAACTTAATATAATACATCAATAAAATCAATTTAGCTTCAAATAAATAATGAAACATGTTCAATTTGGTTTAAATAATGCAAAAACAAAGTGTTGGAGAAGAAAGTAAAAGTGCAATATGTGCCATGTAAGAAAGCTAACGTTTCAGTTCCTTGCTCAGAACATGAGAACATATGAAAGCTGGTGGTTCCTTTTAACATGAGTCTTCAATATTCCCAGGTAAGAAGTTTTAGGTTATAGTTATTATGGGAATTATAGGACTATTTTGCTTTATACCATTTGTATCTCATATACCTTTGACTATTGGATGTTCTTATAGGCACTTTAGTATTGCCAGTGTAACAGTATGGCTTCCGTCCCTCTCCTCGCCCCTACCTGGGCTCGAACCAGGAACACATCGACAACAGCCACCCTCGAAGCAGCGTTACCCATGCAGAGCAAGGAGAATAACTACTCCAAGTCTCAGAGCGAGTGACGTTTGAAACGCTATTAACGCACACTGCTAACTAGCTAGCCATTTCACATCGAGCCTTATCTCGGGAACTGATAGGCTTGAAGTCATAAACAGCGCAATGCTTGAAGCACAGCAAAGAGCTGCTGGCAAAATGCTGTTTGAATGAATGCTTACGAGCCTACCATCGCTCAGTCAGACTGCTCTATCAAATCATAGACTTAATTATAACATAATAACACACAGAAATACGAGCCGTAGGTCATTAATATGGTCGAATCCGGAAACTATCATCTCGAAAACAAGACGTTTATTATTTCAGTGACATACGGAACCGTTCCGTATTTTATCTAACGGGTGGCAACCCTAAGTCTAAATATTCCTGTTACATTGCACAACCTTCAATGTATGTCATAATTACGTAAAATTCTGGCAAATTAGTTGGCCCAAACTGTTGCATATAGCCTGACTCTGCGTGCAATGAACGCAAGAGAAGTGACACAATTTCACCTGGTTAATATTGCCTGCTAACCTGGATTTCTTTTAGCTAAATATGCAGGTTTAAAAATATATACTTCTGTGTATTGATTTTAAGAAAGGCATTGATGTTTATGGTTAGGTACACGTTGGAGCAACGACAGTCCTTTTTCGCGAATACGCACCGCATCGACTATATGCAATGCAGGACACGCTAGATAAACTAGTAATATCATCTACCATGTGTAGTTAACTAGTGATTATGATTGATTGATTGTTTTTTATAAGATAAGTTTAATGCTAGCAAGCAATTTACCTTGGCTTACTGCATTCGCATAACAGGCATGTTCCTCGTGAGGCAGGTGGTTAGAGCATTGGACTAGTTAACCGTAAGGTTGCAAGATTGAGTCCCCGAGCTGACAAGGTAAAAATCTGTCATTCTGCCCCTGAACAAGGCAGTTAACCCACCATTCCTAGGCCATCATTGAAAGTAAGAATGTTTTCTAAACTGACTTGCCTAGTTAAATAAAGATAAAATAAAGGTGTAAAAAATAAAGAAATACATTTTCAAAATTGGCCATATCGGTGTCCAAAAATACCGATTTCCAATTGTTATGAAAACTTGAAAATCGGCCCTGAAATCGGCCATTCCGATTAATTGGTCGAGCTCTAATAGGAATGGATGGTTAATAGCGATGGAACATCATAATATTACTGCTGGCCCCCGGCTATGATAATACTCACCTTACTCCAGGAAGAAGAGTGTGATTTACAACCTGTTTCAGTTGAATGAGTAAGGTTGCGTTGCTGTCTCTACACAAATTGGCCAGATCTAGGATCAGCTTACCTCCAATTTATCCTAACCTTAAAGCTACTGTACAATCTGGGATTTAAAAGTTATATTCTTCGAGAATCAATGGGTGAATTGAAATGACCATGGAACAGATTCACAGATCCCAGACTGTAGCGTTAACCATTAGGGGAAATGCCAAAAGAAGGTTGGCATTTATTGTCATGAATGTTGTCCTGGAGGCAGAACTGAGCCATTTCCATTTAGATATGCCAACTGAAAAAAAATTGCTTTTTGGTCTTAATTTAAGGTTAGGCTTTAGGGTTGGCAGTGTGGTTAGGTTAGGGTTAGTGTTATGTTCATGATCTTGTGATGTTTGGCTGTGCCAGCTGGTGTCCACTTCGCAGAGCTGCCTCCAGAACAAGATTCATGACAAAAAATGTTAACCTGCATGAAAGAGGCTAAATATGATTCACTTGAATAGTTACAGCATGTGACCCTGTTTCTATTGAATTAATCTCTGCTACTGCCTCAATCTCTGCTGCTGCCTCAATCTCTGCTGCTGCCTCAATCTCTGCTGCTGCCTCAATCTCTGCTGCTACCTCAATCTCTGCTGCTGCCTCAATCTCTGCTACTGCCTTAATCTCTGCTACTGCCTCAATCTCTGCTGCTGCCTCAATCTCTGCTGCTGCCTCAATCTCTGCTACTGCCTTAATCTCTGCTACTGCCTCAATCTCTGCTGCTGCCTCAATCTCTGCTGCTGCCTCAATCTCTGCTGCTGCCTCAATCTCTGCTTCTGCCTCAATCTCTGCTACTGCCTCAATCTCTGCTGCTGCCTCAATCTCTGCTACTGCCTCAATCTCTGCTGCTGCCTCAATCTCTGCTACTGCCTTAATCTCTGCTGCTGCCTCAATCTCTGCTGCTGCCTCAATCTCTGCTGCTACCTCAATCTCTGCTGCTGCCTCAATCTCTGCTACTGCCTCAATCTCTGCTGCTGCCTCAATCTCTGCTGCTGCCTCAATCTCTGCTACTGCCTCAATCTCTGCTGCTGCCTCAATCTCTGCTGCTGCCTCAATCTCTGCTACTGCCTCAATCTCTGCTCCGGGTAGAAGCCGCCTGTTGGCACAGGTATTAGGATCGGTTTACCCTCCCCTAATCCTAACCTTAATCATTAGTGGGTGGGAAGTGTCAAACTGAGTGTTTCGGGGCGATGTCCTCCATTCATCTCCTTACATAAGGAAGAGTGATTCACTTGAATATGTCAGACTGTTTTTCAAAGTTGTTGAATGAGCGTCTTATTCTGCTGCATCTCTCGTCATCACTACTGTGTCTGTCCTGAAATGCTGTGTCTGAAAACATTACAAGCCGTCAAATCCTTGCTTCCTCCGTCCTTGTTGCCCCCTTTCCTCCTTTCCCCTCTCAAAGCATGTTGAAGGAGAGGATTCAAGGCCCCTTCCTTGGATCTCCTCCTGCAATTAGGTTTAAGAGGAATTAATAAGGCAGCAAGGAGGGAGGAAGAATTTGCCGGCTACTAATGTTTTCAGACACAGCCAAAGATTCCCCTCCATGTCCTACTGCATGTTATAATACCCTCCCCTACTGGGCCCCTCCATGTCCTACTGCATGTTATACTACCCTCCCCTACTGGGCCCCTCCATGTCCTACTGCATGTTATACTACCCTCCCCTACTGGGCCCCTCCATGTCCTACTGCATGTTATACTACCCTCCCCTACTGGGCCCCTCCATGTCCTACTGCATGTTATACTACCCTCCCCTACTGGGCCCCTCCATGTCCTACTGCATGTTATACTACCCTCCCCTACTGGGCCCCTCCATGTCCTACTGCATGTTATACTACCCTCCCCTACTGGGCCCCTCCATGTCCTACTGCATGTTATACTACCCTCCCCTACTGGGCCCCTCCATGTCCTACTGCATGTTATACTACCCTCCCCTACTGGGCCCCTCCATGTCCTACTGCATGTTATACTACCCTCCCCTACTGGGCCCCTCCATG
>NC_068429.1:17676612-17731612 GCF_023373465.1 Oncorhynchus keta
ACGTCTGTAATCAGGAAGGCTGTAATCAAGAGAGACGTCTGTAATCAGGAGGGCTGTAGTCAAGAGAGACGTCTGTAATCAGGAGGGCTGTAAATCAAGAGAGACGTCTGTAATCAGGAGGGCTGTAATCAAAAGAGACGTCTGTAATCAAGAGAGACGTCTGTAATCAAGAGGGCTGTAATCAAGAGGGCTGTAATCAAGAGAGACGTCTGTAATCAAGAGGGCAGTAATCAAGAGGGCTGTAATCAAGAGAGACGTCTGTAATCAAGAGGGCTGTAATCAAGAGGGCTGTAATCAAGAGAGACGTCTGTAATCAAGAGAGACGTCAGTAATCAGGAGGGCTGTAATCAAGAGAGACGTCTGTAATCAGGAGGGCTGTAATCAAGAGAGACGTCAGTAATCAAGAGGGCTGTAATCAAGAGAGACGTCAGTAATCAAGAGGGCTGTAATCAAGAGAGACATCTGTAATCAGGAGGGCTGTAATCAAGAGAGACGTCAGTAATCAAGAGGGCTGTAATCAAGAGAGATGTCTGTAATCAAGAGAGACGTCTGTAATCAAAAGGGCTGTAATCAAGAGGGCTGTATTGACTGGTGGGCTGTATTGACTGGTACATTGTATTTGACTGCTGGGCTGTATTGACTGCTGGGCTGTATTGACTGGTACGTTGTATTGACTGCTGGGCTGTATTGACTGGTGGGCTGTATTGACTGGTACATTGTATTTGACTGCTGGGCTGTATTGACTGCTGGGCTGTATTGACTGGTACGTTGTATTGACTGCTGGGCTGTATCGACTGCTGGGCTGTATCGACTGCTGGGCTGTATCGACTGCTGGGCTGTATCGACTGGTGGGCTGTGTTGACTGCTGGGCTGTATTGACTGCTGGGCTGTATTGACTGCTGGGCTGTATTGACTAGTACGTTGTATTGACTGGCGGGCTGTATTGACTGCTGGGCTGTATTGACTAGTACGTTGTATTGACTGGCGGGCTGTATTGACTGGCGGGCTGTATTGACTGGTGGGCTGTATTGACTGGTAAGCTGTATTGACTGGTGGGCTGTATTGACTGGTGGGCTGTATTGACTGGCGGGCTGTATTGACTGGTGGGCTGTATTGACTGCTGGGCTGTATTGACTAGTACGTTGTATTGACTGGCGGGCTGTATTGACTGGCGGGCTGTATTGACTGGCGGGCTGTATTGACTGGTGGGCTGTATTGACTGGTGGGCTGTATTGACTGGTGGGCTGTATTGACTGGTGGGCTGTATTGACTGGCGGGCTGTATTGACTGGTGGGCTGTATTGACTGGTAAGCTGTATTGACTGGTGGGCTGTATTGACTGGTGGGCTGTATTGACTGGCGGGCTGTATTGACTGGCGGGCTGTATTGACTGGTGGGCTGTTTCTGCTGAAGACACACATGGCAGTGATTATGGTCCTGTGTTTATCTGAGCTCAGTGAGCCCTCTCTGGGGCTGACTTGTCCCAAATTACAACCTATTCCCTATATAGTGCACTACTTTTGACAAGAGCCCTAATTTTACCAGGTAAGTACAGCAACGAGACGAAGGGGGATGAATGAGCCAACTGGAAACTGGGGATGATTAGGTGGCCATGATGGTATGAGGGACAGATTGGGAATTTAGCCAAGAGAACATGTCAGAGTCAAAGGCTAAAGATAATAATAATAATAATATAATATATGCCATTTAGCAGACGCTTTTATCCAAAGCGACTTACAGTCATGTGTGCATACATTCTACGTATGGGTGGTCCCGGGAATCGAACCCACTACCCTGGCGTTACAAGCGCCATGCTCTACCAACTGAGCTACAGAAGGACTACGATACACACTAAGGACTAAGATACACACTCAAACACACACAAATACAAAAGCATGCACGTGCACCAGAGGATGCTGGTAGGAGGAGCTATAGGAGGATGGGCTCATTGTAATGGCTGGAATGGAATTAATGGAACGGAGTCAAACATGTGGTTTCCATATATTTGATGTGTTTTATACCATTCCAGCCATTACATTGAGCCTGTCCTCCAATAGCTCCTCCCACCAGCCTCCTCTGCTGTGCACCCACGCTCGCACACACTGGCAGACACAGACACACACAACCCTCACATGGGTGAATTCAGGTACAGTACAGTATCAAATATCATGCAAACATGAAACTCAAACCACTTACACAAACACAGAGCTGTCAAATATAGTGATGCTCTGCTCTGTAATATGGAACACTTTCCATCCATTACACACACACACACACACACACACACACACACACACACACACACACACACACACACACACACACACACACACACACACACACACACACACACACACACACACACTTCCCCTTTCTCTGTCTGTCTACTATATGATGCAGTTTCCCACTAGAGCAGCAATATAAACACAATGACAGATTGCGAGTCAGAGAGCTGTCACAACACCCCATCATACCTCCTTCCATCGGAGGTCACGACATGCTCACACAGGCAAGACGCCACAGGCGCAGCCAATTTGAGACACTCTTACCGACAGGGTCACAGCATGTCTGGGAAACTGTGTTTGTGCACTCCCTCTGAAACTACCTGTTATCTTTCTGACTGGGAAAGTTCATAACATTACTTTCTCACTAACATGTTTTACTCAGGAGCACGCGTGAACGGGATTTGAACATCGGAAAGTAAATGTTCCAATAATTCCGATGATCAGATGATTCAACCCCATCTGGATCCAGTATTCTGACTGTTTTTCTGGCTGTTTTGTTCTCAACCCAACATGCTGTCACAAGTGAGAGTGGATTCCCCTGTACTGTACTGTGGTTGGTTACACAACACTGTTTGTCAGCTGGAAAGATTTATATAGACATAGATAATTTTTCAAAGTAAATCAACTTTAATGAAACCTCTCTCTGAGGATATTGTGGGAGGAGAGAGAGAGAGAGAGAGAGAGAGAGAGAGAGAGAGAGAGAGAGAGAGAGAGAGAGAAGAGTTTCAGTAGGATGTACTGGTCAAAATGACAGAATATGTTTTCACTGCTTAATCATTTCTATTTGTCCACATATTGCGAAAAGAGATTACATGGTATTCCTGCATGACTCCGTCCATACACAGACAAGGAATATACTGTGATTCTCTTAAGATGAAATACCCGTGTCATGTTCATTAGCCAACAATTGGAAAAAAACATACTAAAACAGGGAGGGACTACCTGGACAACCGCTTAGCGTAGCAAAGCATTTTAAAACGTTTTCCATTGTGTGCCCTAATGTGTGCCCCCAGGATACACTAAATTGATGTGGTGAAAGTCTGAGACATAGGGGATCAATAAGGAAAGCATTTTGGAGATCATTTAAGGAAAGGTATGTTAGGCAGCTGGTGTTACTAGAGCACTATAAGAAGATTAACACATTTCCCTTCTGACACAGCAGGAACGTGCGGAGAAGTGACAATGTGCCCTAAAAACCATTTAAAACCTTGAGTGATGGAGTAGCCACTGTTAACCACGAAAAATGAGTGATGTAGGTGAAAACAGTGGCAGTGATAGCCATGGAAAGGAGCCGCTTTCAACTAATAAATTATTGATAAAAAGAGTTAAACTGTTTCAGTAATTTGGAAGTGGTTTGGCTTCTTGAAGTCCGACAAAGAGCAGAGCAATGTTTGGTGCAAATTGTGCCGTAGACAGGTGGCGAAGAAGTCTGGTAATACGACAGACCTTTTTCAACATCTGAAGCAAAATCACTCTTTGGAACATGCAGGAAGTTTGAGATTGCGCCACGGTATTGATAAACGCCCCTCAAGCTCCAGCCAATCTAGGGATGTTTGCCCAAAGCAGTCAACACTGACATCGCTTATGCCATACAATCAAGCATTAAAAAGACGTCACAAATGCTAATATGCATTGCTAAGGACATGCTACCAATTAGCACAGTCAAAAAGGAAGGTTTCAAGAGGGTTATCAATTTCATTGACCCCAGGTACATGCTCCCTGGCTGCAAACATAAAATTATACTTGAAGGAAAATTGTTCTATGTAACTCACATCATTAAAAAAATATATAACCTTTATTAACGAGGCAAGTGTCATGACTGTCCTGCTCGGCTCAGGTTACCAGGGACCACAATCCTACAGAGAGATCTCTCACACCCACCAGAGGAGAAGAGATCAAGGGGTATGAAGATTTTTTTTATGACACCTCACACCCATTGTAAATCTAAGGAAGCAGACACAATTCCTTTGTCCTCTCACTATGGAGAACCGGCTTCAGAACATTAACATGCAATAAATGGACTTTGGGACAATGGGTTTTCGTCAGCCACAATGGTGGTAATGACAATAAATGGACTTTGGTACAATGGGTTTTCGTCAGCCACAATGGTGGTAATGACAATAAATGGACTTTGGGACAATGGGTTTTCGTCAGCCACAATGGTGGTAATGACAATAAATGGACTTTGGGACAATGGGTTTTCGTCAGCCACAATGGTGGTAATGACAATAAATGGACTTTGGGACAATGAGTTGTCAGCCACAATGGTGGTAATGACAATAAATGGACTTTGGGACAATGAGTTTCGTCAGCCACAATGGTGGTAATGACGAAAGTTGGAATATGAAAATTAATGTCATTTTTGTTTTGTTATTAAAGGTTAAAGGACGACGTTATAACGAAAACAGTGTACATTTAAGAGTCCTAGTATACGCTTGATGTTTATACATTGTACATTGGGTGGAAAATGTCCAAATCAAAGAGAATGTTTTGGTAAAGATGAAATGTGAAGTTAGTTGTCTAAATTGGATCTGAGTGAAATCCAGACCTTGCCTCGTAACTTGGTGCGTCCAGAGAATTGCCCTAAAGGTGGTTACGCCCACTTCTGACCTGAGGGTATAAGACATGTGAGTTAAAAATGTACATGTGAGACTAAGTGACCCGAGCTGCAGCCAAGGTCTGAGTAGTCAACAAACCCCAAACGTAACACGAGGTTGAAGACAAAGGAACCTTCTTCTATCCATGCTACGGATGAGTAGTCAACAAACCCCAAACGTAACACGAGGTTGAAGACAAAGGAACCTTCTTCTATCCATGCTACGGATGAGTAGTCAACAAACCCCAAACGTAACACGAGGTTGAAGACAAAGGAACCTTCTTCTATCCATGCTACGGATGAGTAGTCAACAAACCCCAAACGTAACACGAGGTTGAAGACAAAGGAACCTTCTTCTATCCATGCTACGGATGAGTAGTCAACAAACCCCAAACGTAACACGAGGTTGAAGACAAAGGAACCTTCTTCTATCCATATCCATGCTTCTATCCATGCTACGGATGAGTAGTCAACAAACCCTTCAAACGGATAACCCCAAAATGTAACACGTTGAAGACAAAGGAACGAGGTTGAAGACAAAGGAACCTTCTTCTATCCATGCTACGGATGAGTAGTCAACAAACCCCAAATGTAACACGAGGTTGAAGACAAAGGAACCTTCTTCTATCCATGCTACGGATGAGTAGTCAACAAACCCCAAACGTAACACGAGGTTGAAAGACAAAGGAACCTTAACACGAGGTTGAAGACAAAGGAACCTTCTTCTATCCATGCTACGGATGAGTAGTCAACAAACCCCAAACGTAACACGAGGTTGAAGACAAAGGAACCTTCTTCTATCCATGCTACGGATGAGTAGTCAACAAACCCCAAACGTAACACGAGGTTGAAGACAAAGGAACCTTCTTCTATCCATGCTACGGATGAGTAGTCAACAAACCCCAAACGTAACACGAGGTTGAAGACAAAGGAACCTTCTTCTATCCATGCTACGGATGAGTAGTCAACAAACCCCAAACGTAACACGAGGTTGAAGACAAACCTTCTTCTATCCATGCTACGTCAACAAACCCTTCAAACGGATGAACACGAGGTTGAAGACAAAGGAACCTTCTTCTATCCATGCTACGGATGAGTAGTCAACAAACCCCAAATGTAACACGAGGTTGAAGACAAAGGAACCTTCTTCTATCCATGCTACGGATGAGTAGTCAACAAACCCCAAACGTAACACGAGGTTGAAGACAAAGGAACCTTCTTCTATCCATGCTACGGATGAGTAGTCACAAACCCCAAATGTAACACGAGGTTGAAGACAAAGGAACCTTCTTCTATCCATGCTACGGATGAGTAGTCAACAAACCCCAAACGTAACACGAGGTTGAAGACAAAGGAACCTTCTTCTATCCATGCTACGGATGAGTAGTCAACAAACCCCAAACGTTGAAGACAAAGGAACCTTCTTCTATCCATGCTACGGATGGTTGAAGACAAAGGAACCTTCTTCTATCCATGCTACGGATGAGTAGTCAACAAACCCCAAACGTAACACGAGGTTGAAGACAAAGGAACCTTCTTCTATCCATGCTACGGATGAGTAGTCAACAAACCCCAAACGTAACACGAGGTTGAAGACAAAGGAACCTTCTTCTATCCATGCTACGGGTGAGTCGCTGCGTCTAAGAGGGTGAATTTAGAACCGGCCACCCAGTCACCACTCTTCATTGAATCGTGCATCTACACTGCTTTTATTCCTACGCTGTGAGCCCTGAGCTACATGCTGGCTGTCCTCAGAAGACCCCTTTCAGAACAATGGCGAGGAAACAGACAATAATACAAAGGACACTGACATCGTAAGGACAATCAGAGTGCGCCATCCGAGAAGCCGAAAACCCCATCGGAGACCCAACACGTAATTACATCATTATATTCTGACACATAAGAATGGCAGTTCGGGACAAGGATAGGGTTAAAATAAGCATAGCTGACAAATGCACCCAAATGTATATTTCTCTCGTGTACTTTCTCTTGTTCTCTCTCTTTTAAATCCCCATTTTGGGTAACACACGTCATAATGTGTTGGCCCGTTGTACTAAGTTCTAATCAATAGCCTAAACTGTGTTTTTGTGTATGTGTATCTTATATTATCATTTTAGCTTGTTAGTAAATAAATAATCAACTAAAATTGGTGTGGTATGAACTCATTGGTGAGACCCGGGTCCGTGCAGATTCCCAGATTATGCGACGTTCAGAATGAGACTGTAGAGGTAACTGATTAATTAGCGACTGTTTTAAAATCGATATTCTGATATTCTTTTGAGTTAATTTGGGAAATAGAAACTCAATAAAACCACATTTCCCATGGTGTCCCAGGTTAATGAGTGAATAACTGCCTGATTCATTTAATCACACAATTATAAACCACTAATCATTCAATGAGCAGCAGTCGCCACATTAACCAATACAACGTCACGACACAAGTCAGTTAAGAACAACTTCTTCTTCTTGAGTAACAGTGGGTTAACTGTCATGTACAGGGGTAGAACAACAGATTTCTACCTTGTCAGCTCGGAGATTCAATCTAGCAACCTTTCGGTTACTGGCCCAACGGTTTGTTCAGGCATTCTTGAGTCTGAAGCAGATATGCACCTTTTAAACATGATTTGATTAATATTGTGATAATTATCGTTATTGAATGAAAAAAATATATAGATATTGTGATAATTTATTTGCCATATCGCCCAGCCCTATTACTCAGTGCTACTGACTGGCTGATAACATGGGAAAATGGTACTGAGCTGACTGCATAGACTAACACAGGAAATAGCAGTTTTGATGGAGGTGTGGTAACATATTTTCTATTGGCTGTATGGAAGTATTCAACAAGCAATTGTGAAATGGTGGTTGGCTCTAGCTAGTAATATCCTTTCATTATCCCTTTTCAGAAAAATGTGTAACTCCATGATGTATAGACCTTTACTGGTTGGTTTTAGTGCAGGTGGCTAATGCAGGAACAGTCTGTCATCCCCCAGGCTATCAATATGTAGCTCATCTCTTCCTCTCTCAGGCTTCTGATAGTCTGATTATGTATTAATGTCAACATCAACACAGTAGGCTATTACAGGGACAGATTGGCACACTAATCTAACCGTAGTGTGTGTGTGTGTCAGGGCTGTGATGATGGGTCAGTAATCTGAGGTCAAGGGCATCTGATCACCCTGTGGGGAGCAGTCCAGTCTAGCTGTCCCTCTATTAGTGTCATATCACACAGGGGTCACAGAGCCCCCCCCACACACACACAGAGCCCCTCCCCACACAAACACAGAGAGAGCCCCTCCCCCCACACACACACACACAGAGCCCCTCCCCACACACAGAGAGCTCCTCCCCACACACACACACTGACAGAGAGCCCCCCCCACCACACACACACAGAGAGAGCCCCTCCCCCCACACACAGAGAGAGAGCCCCTCCCCACACACACAGAGAGCCCCTCCCCGCATGCAGACAGAGAGCCCCCACCCCCCACACACAGCTTCTGGAGTGTGTTCATGTGTAGGTCTGTGGTAGTTGAATTGAAGCAGGAGGGTTGTGTCATGGGTTATTTTTATCAGACTGGGGGGAATAGGCCCCTGACTGCCTCTTCTCAGCAGACAGCCTAGACTAGACTGGCTCGAACATCTGGGGGAGACATCTTGGGAACAGACCTGGGTTCAAATACTACTGGAAATCATTTCAAATACGTTAGCTGTGTTTGATTGAGCTTGCCTTGCAAAATTGAACCAATAAAATAGTCTGAAGAGTTTAAACCCCACCCATTTGGCACTTGAGGCAGACTAAAGTACTGTAAACCCTGAAAGTATTTGAAATATTTAATATAGTTTGAACCCTGGTCTGCAAGAGAAGTACTTCTGGAGTAGATTCCTCTCAAAGGCTTTGGGGATGTCTCCAAATGGGATTTTAATGCTTCAACATCTGAATTATTTAAAAGAGTAAAGCCAAGCTGTTAGTGGATGCTGTTAACACAGCGAGGGAAGCAAGATATGATTTGCTTCAACCAGCTATATATTAACCAGACAATCTGTCAATAAAGCAAGCCAAGGTACATAATCTGTCAATAAAGCAAGCCAAATGACATAATCTGTCAATAAAGCAAGCCAAATGACATAATCTGTCAATAAAGCAAGCCAAATGACATAATCTGTCAATAAAGCAAGCCAAATGACATAATCTGTCTAAAAAAAGCAAGCCAAATTACATATTCTGTCAATAAAGCAAGCCAAATGACATAATCTGTCAATAAAGCAAGCCAAATGACATAATCTGTCAATAAAGCAAGCCAAATGACATAATCTGTCAATAAAGCAAGCTAAGCTACATAATCTGTCAATAAAGCAAGCCAAGCTACATAATCTGTCAATAAAGCAAGCCAAACTACATAATCTGTCAATAAAGCAAGCCAAATGACATAATCTGTCAATAAAGCAAGCCAAATGACATAATCTGTCAATAAAGCAAGCCAAATGACATAATCTGTCAATAAAGCAAGCCAAGCTACATAATCTGTCAATAAAGCAAGCCAAATGACATAATCTGTCAATAAAGCAAGCCAAATGACATAATCTGTCAATAAAGCAAGCCAAATGACATAATCTGTCAATAAAGCAAGCCAAATGACATAATCTGTCAATAAAGCAAGCCAAATGACATAATCTGTCAATAAAGCAAGCCAAACTACATAATCTGTCAATAAAGCAAGCCAAATGACATAATATGTCAATAAAGCAAGCCAAACTACATAATCTGTCAATAAAGCAAGCCAAACTACATAATCTGTCAATAAAGCAAGCCAAGCTACATAATCTGTCAATAACGCAAGCCAAATGACATAATCTGTCAATAAAGCAAGCCAAATGACATAATCTGTCAATAAAGCAAGCCAAATGACATAATCTGTCAATAAAGCAAGCCAAACTAGATAATCTGTCAATAAAGCAAGCCAAATGACATAATCTGTCAATAAAGCAAGCCAAATGACATAATCTGTCAATAAAGCAAGCCAAATGACATAATCTGTCAATAAAGCAAGCCAAATGACATAATCTGTCAATAAAGCAAGCCAAGCTACATAATCTGTCAATAAAGCAAGCCAAATGACATAATCTGTCAATAAAGCAAGCCAAATGACATAATCTGTCAATAAAGCAAGCCAAATGACATAATCTGTCAATAAAGCAAGCCAAACTACATAATCTGTCAATAAAGCAAGCCAAACTACATAATCTGTCAATAACGCAAGCCAAATGACATAATCTGTCAATAAAGCAAGCCAAATGACATAATCTGTCAATAAAGCAAGCCAAACTAGATAATCTGTCAATAAAGCAAGCCAAACTAGATAATCTGTCAATAAAGCAAGCCAAATGACATAATCTGTCAATAAAGCAAGCCAAATGACATAATCTGTCAATAAAGCAAGCCAAATGACATAATCTGTCAATAAAGCAAGCCAAGCTACATAATCTGTCAATAAAGCAAGCCAAATGACATAATCTGTCAATAAAGCAAGCCAAATGACATAATCTGTCAATAAAGCAAGCCAAATGACATAATCTGTCAATAAAGCAAGCCAAACTACATAATCTGTCAATAAAGCAAGCCAAACTACATAATCTGTCAATAAAGCAAGCCAAATGACATAATCTGTCAATAAAGCAAGCCAAACTACATAATCTGTCAATAAAGCAAGCCAAATGACATAATCTGTCAATAAAGCAAGCCAAACTACATAATCTGTCAATAAAGCAAGCCAAACTACATATCTGTCAATAAAGCAAGCCAAATGACATAATCTGTCAATAAAGCAAGCCAAATGACATAATATGTCAATAAAGCAAGCCAAATGACATAATCTGTCAATAAAGCAAGCCAAATGACATAATCTGTCAATAAAGCAAGCCAAATGACATAATCTGTCAATAAAGCAAGCCAAGCTACATAATCTGTCAATAAAGCAAGCCAAATGACATAATCTGTCAATAAAGCAAGCCAAATGACATAATCTGTCAATAAAGCAAGCCAAATGACATAATCTGTCAATAAAGCAAGCCAAATGACATAATCTGTCAATAAAGCAAGCCAAATGACATAATCTGTCAATAAAGCAAGCCAAATGACATAATCTGTCAATAAAGCAAGCCAAATGACATAATCTGTCAATAAAGCAAGCCAAATGACATAATCTGTCAATAAAGCAAGCCAAGCTACATAATCTGTCAATAAAGCAAGCCAAGCTACATAATCTGTCAATAAAGCAAGCCAAATGACATAATCTGTCAATAAAGCAAGCCAAGCTACATAATCTGTCAATAAAGCAAGCCAAATGACATAATCTGTCAATAAAGCAAGCCAAATGACATAATCTGTCAATAAAGCAAGCCAAATGACATAATCTGTCAATAAAGCAAGCCAAATGACATAATCTGTCAATAAAGCAAGCCAAATGACATAATCTGTCAATAAAGCAAGCCAAATGACATAATCTGTCAATAAAGCAAACCAAATGACATAATCTGTCAATAAAGCAAGCCAAATGACAAAATCTGTCAATAAAGCAAGCCAAATGACATAATCTGTCAATAAAGCAAGCCAAATGACATAATCTGTCAATAAAGCAAGCCAAATGACATAATCTGTCAATAAAGCAAGCCAAATGACATAATCTGTCAATAAAGCAAGCCAAATGACATAATCTGTCAATAAAGCAAACCAAGTTACACAATCTGTCAATAAAGCAAGCCAAATGACATAATCTGTCAATAAAGCAAACCAAGTCATATAATCTGTCAATAAAGCAAGCCAAATGACATAATCTGTCAATAAAGCAAGCCAAATGACATAATCTGTCAATAAAGCAAGCCAAGTTACATAATCTGTCAATAAAGCAAGCCAAATGACATAATCTGTCAATAAAGCAAGCCAAATGACATAATCTGTCAATAAAGCAAGCCAAGCTACATAATCTGTCAATAAAGCAAGCCAAATGACATAATCTGTCAATAAAGTAAGCCAAATGACATAATCTGTCAATAAAGCAAGCAAAGTTACATAATCTGTCAATAAAGCAAACCAAGTTACATAATCTGTCAATAAAGCAAGCCAAATTACCTAATCTGTCAATAAAGCAAGCCAAGTTACATAATCTGTCAATAAAGCAAGCCAAACTACATAATCTGTCAATAAAGCAAGCCAAATGACATAATCTGTCAATAAAGCAAGCCAAGCTACATAATCTGTCAATAAAGCAAGCCAAGCTACATAATCTGTCAATAAAGCAAACCAAATTACCTAATCTGTCAATAAAGCAAGCCAAGCTACATAATCTGTCAATAAAGCAAGCCAAATTACCTAATCTGTCAATAAAGCAAGCCAAGTTACATAATCTGTCAATAAAGCAAGCCAAGCTACATAATCTGTCAATAAAGCAAACCAAACTACATAATCTGTCAATAAAGCAAACCAAGCTACATAATCTGTCAATAAAGCAAGCCAAGCTACATATCAACCATGCAGCCTATACTGTGTGTTGTCTGAATGTCACGTGTGTGTGTTTGTGTTGGTCCATCTGCCCGTTTGGATGCAGTATTTGCTGCCCGTTCAGCACAAGTGTGTCTTGCTCGCTCTCTTTCTGTCCTTGTTAGCCTGGCTATTTGTCTGGCTTGGAGTCTGTGTGTGTGTGCGTGTGTGTACACAGGCTGTGTGTGCAAGTGTGTGTGTGGGTGCTTGCGTGTGTGGATTCAAGAGCACACAGACAAACTCCACATGGACAAAATCTGTTGATCTCCAGGTATCTTGAGGGTCCTTGTGAGACATCGAAAAAAAAAAAAAAAATATTTCAGCACATAAGAGCCCCAGTCTGGGGCCCAGGGTCTCTTCTGATCATCTTTAATTACCTCCGGTCTGAGAGGGACTATTTCACAGGTCTCTACAATCTAGCACTGAGTTCTGAGCAGAGTATGAACACTCTCTCTGAGTACACACACACTCTCTCTGAGTACAGAGAATAAATCAACTTATACGAAGAAGGCTGTAATTTGAAAGTAAGTGCTCCACAGAGAGATGTGCCCATTGCGCCCACACACCATTGCTTATGCATGCTTCTATTCTGAAAGTGCGACCCACCCACAGAAGACCTCCGACACCTCGAACATGTCTACAGACACACACACATACGACTCTGAGAAAAACAAGAATGCACTAAAGTCGTTTATACAAATATACAGGACCAGTCAAACACTTGGACACACCTACTCATTCAAGGGTTATTTTATTTTAACTATTTTTTACAATCTAGAATAATAGTTAAGACATAAAAACTATGAAATAACACATATTGAATCATGTAGTAATAAAAACATTTTTTTAAGTGTTAAATGAATCAATATATATTTTGATTTTAGAGTTTTCAAAGTAGCCACCCTTTGTCTTGATGACAGCCTTGCACACTGTTGGCACTCTCTCAACCAGCTTCATGAGGAATGCTTTTCCAACAGTCTTGAAGGACTTCTCACATATGTTGAGCACTTGTTGGCACCTGTTGAAAAACAAATGATAGTCCCACTAAGCGCAAACCAGAGTGGATGGCGTATCGCTGTAGAATGCTGTGGTAGCCATGCTGGTTAAGTGTGCCTTGAATTCTAATTAAATCAACAGTGTCACCAGCAAAGCACCCCCACACTCCCTCCTCCATGCTTCACGGTGGGAACCACACATGGAGATCATCTGTTCATCTACTCTGCTTCTCACAAAGACACACCGGTCTGATGTCCAATGCTTGCATTTCTCGGCCCAAGCAAGTCTCTTCTTATTGGTGTCCTTTAGTAGTCGTTTCTTTGCAGCAATTCGACTATGAAGACCTGATTCACGCAGTCTCCTCTGAACAGTTGAAGTTGAGATGTGTCTGTTACTTGAACTCTGTGAAGCATTTATTTGGGCAGCAATTTCTGAGGCTGGTAACTAATGAATGTATCCTCTGCATCAGAGGTAACTCTGGGTCTTCCATTCCTGTGGCGGTCCTCATGAGTGCCAGTTTCATCATAGCGTTTGATAACTTTAATTTGGTAACTCTAATGAACGTATCCTCTACAGCAGAGGTAACTCTGGGTCTTCCTTTTCTGTGGCTGTTCTCACGAGAGCCAGTGAAGAAACTTTCAAAGTTCTTGAAATTTTCCAGATTGTCTTAAGAAAATGTCTTAAGAAAATAGTGATGGACTGTTTATCTTTGCTTATTTGAGCTGTTATTTCCATAATATGGACTTTTTTTTACAAATAGGGATTTGTTCTGTTAACCTGTTCTGTATGCTCAAACGCATTAAGGAAAGAAATACCACAAATGAACGTTTAAAAAGCCACACCTGTTAATTGAAATGCATTCCAGGTGACTACCTCATGAAGCTGGTTGAGAGAATGCCAAGAGTGTGCAAAGCTGTCATCAAGGCAAAGGGTGGCCACTTTGAAGAATCTCAAATATATTTTGATTTGTTTAACACTTTTTTGTTTACTACATGATTCCATATTATTATTATTTCATAGTTGTGATGGCTTCACTATTATTCTACAATGTAGAAAACAGTAAAAATAAAGAAAAACCCTGGAATGAGTAGGTGTGTCCAAACTTTTGATAGATATATATATAGATAGATAGATAGCATGGTAAAAACAGAAGGTCACACATTTACATATAAAATAAGGTATGCAATTAAAATATTTATCTGAATGAAAGTTTTGGCAACAGTGCAGAGGATATAAAATGTAAACATGACCTTATGTCACAGATATGGACACTGAAGCCCAGGACAGCATAAATATTAGTCTAAACCACAAAAGACCATTGACAATAAATCTGTTAGTCGCATTTGAGTTATGTACACCATCAAAACCTGATTATATTAGGCTATGTACTGTGTGGGGGACGGATAAAATGACCATGTAATCAAATGTATTTGACAGACTTCTAATCAGTGCCATGGCTGACAGTGAGGAAGGGAGTTATGGGTGCCATCTAGCGACGAGACCGGGGAGTGAACTTGACAATAAGTGAACGTGAGTGAGTGTTAGGCTATAAATAAGACCAGAATTCCTCTCTATTCCACAGTTGAAGATCAACGGTGTGCATTTCTGTCCAGTGTAGATACATGTACCATATGCATATTGTGCGCTACATACTGTGGGTAACGGTATGTAGCCTACAGTCTGGTACTACAAACTGGCAGGCGAAGAGAACACTTGACATTTTCTTCGCCCCCCCCCCGCTACCTTTGATGCGCAAGACAGCAGACAGGCAGTCTATGACCGGGGCTAGTTGCAGCTCTAAGAACCCCCTGCGTCGACGAGTGGTGGACTCCCGAATGGAGAGTCCCTTCGGGTGTGCACAGCATACAACTCACCCCGTCATGCTGTGCTTGTCGGTGCCCTCTCCACGTGGGAGCACCTCGAATGAACTGATAATAGGCTGATCTGTGCGCCTCTCCGATCGATGAACCACACACAGAGCGCATGGATTACTGCTGTAGGCTAATATATAACATTGATAACAGTGCACCAGATAGTGATTTTTGCACCACCAGAAGTGACAGACACCCATGCGTAACGGTCCAAAATATGGGCGCACAGTTGTGGAGAAAATTTCATTAGCTCGATTATAAATAACACAACATCCAAAAAGACAGTACGCATTGAAACGCATGTTCGGTTTTAACGTTTCATGCTCATCTAAATAAAATTCAGCAATGCCACAGACATTTCACAAAATCCCACAGTCTGCAGTTAACTGTAGAATACAATGAAACATTGATCAGTTCGAATTGACAGTAGGCTAACGTAATAGACCGGGTTCGCAGTTCGCAGACTGAACCCGCATGTTTATTTTGGGCATTCCTCGAGCTCTGGAGGAGCACGTTCACTTATGCCAAAAAAAAACACCACAACCGCAGTCCACGGAGAGATAGGTTCGGTATATATCAAGGGTCACTTTTCCCAAGCAAACATGTGCCGTTTCAAATGTTACGGGAAGCCAGATCATAACCCGTTTCGAATGGCGCGGAGTGGTGAGCCGCGAGTTTATACCCAGAATGAGCCCCCATCACCCCATGCGTCACCTACCTCGAACTAATCTCAAAACTGCACCCTTTCCGAAGGAGCAGCGCTCTCTTCCGCATGATGCCCGTTTTGTCCCGGCCGAGGTACACATTTATATCCGAATTCATGGGTGCAGGACGAGCAGGCAGGTATTTCCTCCGTAAAAACAGATATGCTTCTTCCTTCCACTTAGTCGGACGGCGACAGGAGCGAGGACGGAAAGAGGCGGAAGAAAGGCTCACCCCCAAAAAAGAGAGAATAGACTACCAAACTCGCCTCCGCTGGTAAAGGGAAAGTGAGGCAGAGACTTCCCTCAGCTAACAAAGACGGGACCAAAAGCTGGAGTGCAGCATGGCTAGTGGTTTGCTCCTCCTCTCCTGAACTCCATAAGATAGAAATTAGATACCGTTGGTCTCTCGGTTCCAGAGCGAGTTACCGTTACGTAATTGGTAACCCTGACAGGAGTCGAGTCCCGGGCAGACTAAGAAAACAGTAACGGTTTTAAATTGAGTCCTTCCATCTGTTTCTAGACTCTTGAGCCTATAAAATGGGCTGTTGATTCATATACCAATGGTTCTGAATAGGCAAAAATCATGAATTGCTCCCCAAGGTCTTCATTAAGGTGAGCATCCATTAGACTGTCTCCAGGACCGTTTGAAGCTGTGGTAGAACAGATCTGCTGTTTAAACATACCAAATCCCATTTAAACAGAACTGCAGCAAGCACTGCTGAGAGGAATGTCTGGGAGCAGGTGTGTGTACCAACCACTGAATTAGTTTGGCCTGAGGGATCATAAGTTTGTGTCACAGGTGTGACTAACTGCTCTGTAATCAAGTTAGTCATGTTATTAGTTCATTGACTAATTGATTGAACACCTGAATTGTAGTTAAGTTGTGTTTCTCTCTGAAGTGTGTCCCCCCCCAGCGGAGGGATGCAGTCCAGAGGTATGGTGGGTTCTGGGAGTATGGGGGAACACAAGATGGACTCCAGGCCTGCACCACCTCTCCGCCTGTGCCTTTTTTTGTTACTTCGGTTGTTAGTTTCAGTTTAAATGGCATGGTTTGTCAATGTTCCTGGGCCAGTGAGAAGGCCACTGCTGAAAGGTTAACTTTGTAAACCATGCCCTATGATGTATTAAATGCTGAAACGGGTCCTGTGTGTTTGGTCTGTTCTTCCCTCTGCCTACTCAACCCAGATTGTGAGGTGTTTGAAGTGGTGAGGTCATGAGGTTAAGGATGCTTTTGAGGACAGGCAGCAGCAGATGACACACTTGACAAACCGACAGACCCTTGGGAAACGTGTTCTCATACACATCACCTAAATGGGCGAATCGGCAGGCAATCGCAAACATTTGGCCAACATAGGCTACATCTCTCTGAATATAACTGATTCTGTAAGCACAAATAAACTACATTTAGCCCAATGTATTTTATAAAAGACAAGTGTCATTGGTAGACGTTATGCACCACTCCACTTCTGAAACGCTGCAGCCTGCGACCCACACAAGCACTTGTCTTTTCTACCATACATTGGGCTTTATGTTAACAACCTATAGTACTTTCTTTCTGTTTGAGGATAAGGAACCTGCACTCCTTGAAGGATCACACACAGGATTTGAGCAATGCCGAGAGCATATATAAATCTGAATGGTCAACATCCGATCATGATTCAACCAGTGATTCGACACAAACTGAACGTGTCCTAAGGGTGTGGGAAAACATTGGTTGAATCATAGATTCATTATTCAGAAACGTCTGTTATCCAGAGAGCTGTAAGTGGTAGAATGAACAACTCACTCACTGTTTCACTCATGGAATTGCTTTTCCATTTTCATAAATCTTTTGATGTGGTCACTTCTTTTTGCTGTGGAAGGTAGTGTTCTTTTCCCTTCATACTCCTCAAACCTCCATGCATTTCTTCTCCATACTACATGCTGACCATTTATTACCCCGCCATAGATATCATGTACTCTAGTGTATACTTATCATATACAGTTGAAGTCAGAAGTTTACATACACTTAGGTTGGAGTCATTAAAACTTGTTTTCAACCACTCCACAAATGTCTTGTTAACAAACTATAGTTTTGGCAAGTCGGTTAGGACATCTACTTTGTGCAGGACACAAGTCATTTTTCCAACAATTGTTTAGAGGCAGATTATTTGACATATAATTCACTGTATCACAATTCCAGTGGGTCAAAAGTGTACATACACTGCCATTAACCAGCTTGGAAAATTCCAGAAAATTATGTCATGGCTTTAGAAGCTTCTGACATCATTTGAGTCAATTGGAGGTGTACCTGTGGATGTATTTCAAGGCCGACCTTCAAACTCAGTGCCTCTTTGCTTGACATCATGGGAAAATCTAAAGAAATCAGCCAAGACCTCAGAAAAAATGGTAGTCCTCCACAAGTCTGGTTCATCCTTGGGAGAAATTTCCAAGTGCCTGTTCATCTGTGCAAACAATAGTACGCAAGTATAAACACCATGGGACCACGCAGCCTTCATACCGCTCAGGAAGGAAATGCGTTCTGTCTCCTAGAGATGAACGTACTTTGGTGCGAAAAGTGCAAATCAATCCCAGAACAACAGCAAAGGACCTTGTGAAGATGCTGGAGGAAACAGGTACAAAGTATCTATATCCACAGTAAAACGAGTCCTATTTTGACATAACCTGAAAGGCCGCTCAGCAAGGAAGAAGCCACTGCTCCAAAACCACCATAAAAAAGCCAGACTACGGTTTGCAACTGCACATGGGGACAAAGATCGTACTTTTTGGAGAAATTCCTCTGGTCTGATGAAACAAAAATAGAACTGTTTGGCCATAATGACCATCGTTATGTTTGGAGGAAAAAGGGGGAGGCTTGCAAGCTGAAGAACACTATCACAACATGAAGCACGTGGGTGGCAGCATCATGTTATGGGGGTGCTTTGCTGCAGGAGGGACTGGTGTACTTCACAAAATACATGGCATCATGAGGAGGGAAAATTATGTGGATACATTTTCCAAATGGACAATGACCCCAAGCATACTTCCAAACTTGTGGCAAAATGGCTTAAGGACAGCTAAGTCAAGGTATTGGAGTGGCCATCACAAAGCCCTCACCTCAATCCTATAGAAAATGTGTGGGCAAACAATGAGGCCTACAAACCTGACTCAGTTACACCAGCTCTGTCAAGAGGTATGGGCCAAAATTCACCCAACTTATTGTGGGAAGCTTGTGGAAGGCTACCTGAAATGTTTGACACAAGTTAAACAATTTAAAGGCAATGCTACCAAATACTAATTGAGTAAACTACTGACCCACTGGGAATGTGATGAAAGAAAGAAATGATGAAAGAAATAATTATCTGTATTATTATTCTGACATTTCACATTCTTAAAATAAAGTAACTAACTGACCTAAAACAGGGAATGTGTACTGGGATTAAATGTCAGGAATTGTGAAAAACTGAGTTTAAATGTATTTGGCTGAGGTGTATGTCAACTTCTGACTTCAACTGTAATATCAGATTATTATTACATTACATATCAGTCCCCCTCAACTGCCTACCTCCATCAAAATACACACATGTCCCCTTCTGTACAGTCCTATGATCAGTGAGTAGGAATGTTTTGGTGAGGGTTTGCCCAAACGTGACTCACACTGGCAGACCAGCTGCACAGGGAGTCTGGAGTCATCTGGATCTGCTCTGGTTGGAACACAACAGTTTGTGATTGGATGGAAGACTACATCCTGCAGCTCTGATTGGTTGAAGACTATCGTTTGTTTGTCTGATTGGGTGGAAGACTGCAGGCTGCAGCTCTGGTGAGGCGCCAACTCACTGACTCCACTGTGACTCACCCCTCATGGCCATTGATCGCTGAGTTGACCGTACAATCAAACAAACAGATATCACACTCTCCAACATTTTTATCGTTGAAGACTACTGAATTGGCCGCATTTCAGATATGACATCATCAAAAGGTCTCAGGTTTTTTAGTGGAAATTACATGTTCGCTTCAAAGTCAAACAAATCAATCTGGCAAATGATATACCTGGCAAGTCTCCCTGGATGAAAATGATATACCTGGCAAGTCTCCCTGGATAACAATGATATACCTGGCAAGTCTCCCTGGATGAAAATGATATACCTGGCAAGTCTCCCTGGATAAAAATGATATACCTGGCAAGTCTCCCTGGATAAAAATGATATACCTGGCAAGTCTCCCTGGATGAAAATGATATACCTGGCAAGTCTCCCTGGATGAAAATGATATACCTGGCAAGTCTCCCTGGATAAAAATGATATACCTGGCAAGTCTCCCTGGATGAAAATGATATACCTGGCAAGTCTCCCTGGATGAAAATGATATACCTGGCAAGTCTCCCTGGATAAAAATGATATACCTGGCAAGTCTCCCTGGATGAAAATGATATACCTGGCAAGTCTCCCTGGATAAAATGATATACCTGGCAAGTCTCCCTGGATGAAAATGATATACCTGGCAAGTCTCCCTGGATAAAAATGATATACCTGGCAAGTCTCCCTGGATGAAAATGATATACCTGGCAAGTCTCCCTGGATAAAAATGATATACCTGGCAAGTCTCCCTGGATGAAAATGATATACCTGGCAAGTCTCCCTGGATGAAAATGATATACCTGGCAAGTCTCCCTGGATGAAAATGATATACCTGGCAAGTCTCCCTGGATAAAAATGATATACCTGGCAAGTCTCCCTGGATAAAAATGATATACCTGGCAAGTCTCCCTGGATGAAAATGATATACCTGGCAAGTCTCCCTGGATAAAAATGATATACCTGGCAAGTCTCCCTGGATAAAAATGATATACCTGGCAAGTCTCCCTGGATAAAAATGATATACCTGGCAAGTCTCCCTGGATGAAAATGATATACCTGGCAAGTCTCCCTGGATGAAAATGATATACCTTTCAAGTCTCCCTGGATAAAAATTATATACCTGGCAAGTCTCCCTGGATGAAAATGATATACCTGGCAAGTCTCCCTGATGAAAATGATAAAAGTCTCCCTGGATAAAAATGATATACCTGGCAAGTCTCCCTGGATAAAAATGATATACCTGGCAAGTCTCCTGGATGAAAATGATATACCTGGCAAGTCTCCCTGGATGAAAATGATATACCTGGCAAGTCTACCTGGATAAAAATGATATACCTTTCAAGTCTCCCTGGATAACAATGATATACCTCCTCCCTGGATGAAAATGGATACCTTTCAAGTCTCCCTGGAAAAAATGATATACCTTTCAAGTCTCCCTGGATAAAAATGATATACCTGGCAAGTCTCCCTGGATAAAAATGATATACCTGGCAAGTCTCCCTGGATGAAAATGATATACCTTTCAAGTCTCCCTGGATAAAAATGATATACCTGGCAATCTCCCTGGATGAAAATGATATACCTGGCAAGTCTCCCTGGATGAAAATGATATACCTGGCAAGTCTACCTGATAAAAATGATATACCTTTCAAGTCTCCCTGGATAACAATGATATACCTGGCAAGTCTCCCTGGATGAAAATGGATACCTTTCAAGTCTCCCTGGATAAAAATGATATACCTGGCAAGTCTCCCTGGATGAAAATGATATACCTGGCAAGTCTCCCTGGATGAAAATGATATACCTGGCAAGTCTCCCTGGATGAAAATGATATACCTGGCAAGTCTACCTGGATAAAAATGATATACCTGGCAAGTCTCCCTGGATAAAAATGAAACAGCGTGTTGTTTCAATCATTTTCACCTTTGATTGGAATTCCTGGAATCGTACAGCAGGATGCCTGTTGTGAGAGAATTGCACAGAGGACAGAGAGACTGGGAGCTCTAGTGTGTATTTTCTCCATATACAGAAGCCTCCAGTACAGGAGCCATAGAGTCTCTCCAGCCACCTGCCTGCTCAATATGCTAATGAGATTAGCTCCGGTCTGGCCACATGATGTCATCATTCACTACTGCATTAGACTGGCACTGTAACGAGATGAGTAAAATTGGTGTTCATAAATAATGTATGAGCTGTAAATATGTACAAGGTTTATGACAGGTGGAATTCTGTGTAGATTAGAGATGTAGCTCTGAGCATTGTATGAGAGACATGGAGGAGAAATAGTTAAGGAATGGAGGAATAGTGTGTTTTAACGGCTTTTCTTATATCAACAATGCCTCCTGACTAATCTCTCTCTCACACACAAAGACACACACACACACACACTATGCCTTCCTCAATGGCTTTCTTTCCCCCCTCTATCTCTGTCTCTATTTCATTTGAAATTTAAAGAGCTTTATTGGTATGGGAAACATACAGTAACATTCAAAAGTTTGGACACATTAACTCATTCAAGGGTTTTTCTTTATTTGTACTATTTTCTACATTGTAGAATAATAGTGAAGACATCAAAACTATGAAAAAATACATATGGAATCCTGTAGTAACCAAAAAAGTGTTAAACAAATCAAAATATATTTTATATTTGAGATTCTTCAAAGTAGCCACCCTTTGCCTTGATGACAGCTTTGCACACTCTTTGCATTCTCTCAACCAGCTTCATGCGGTAGTCACCTGGAATTAATTTCAATTAACAGGTGTGCCTTGTTAATAGGTCATTTATGGAATTTCTTTCCTTCTTAATGCGTTTGAGCCAATCAGTTGTGTTGTGACAAGGTAGGGGTGGTATACAGAAGATAAGACCAAGTCCATATTATGGCAAGAACAGCTCAAATAAGCAAAGAGAAATTACAGTCCATCATTACTTTAAGACATGAAGGTCAGTCAATCTGGAAAATTTCCTCCATAGGAAAGTAAGACCCAGAGTTACATCTGCTGCAGAGGATAAATTCATTTGAGTTAACTGCACCTCAGATTGCAGCCCAAATAAATGCTTCACAGAATTCAAGTAACAGACACATCTCAACATCAACTGTACAGAGGAGACTGTGTAAATCAGGCCATGATTGAATTGCTGCATAGAAACCACTACTAAAGGACACCAATAATACAAAGAAACTTGCTTGGGCCAAGAAACACGAGCAATGGACATTAGAACAGTGGAAATCCATTGTTTAGTCTGATGAGTCCAAATCTGAGATTTTTGGTTCCAACCGCCGTGTCTTTGTGAGATGCAGAGTAGGTGAATGGATGATCTCCGCATGTGTGGTTCCCACCGGGAAGCATGGAGGAAGAGGTGTGCGGGTGTGGGGGTGCTTTGCTGGTGACACTGATTCATTTAGAATTCAAGGCACAATTACTGTAACCAGCATGGCTACCACAGCATTCTGCAGAGATACGCCATCCCATCCAGTTTGCGCTTAGTGGGACTAGCATTTGTTTTTCACCCGGAAAATTACCCAACACACCTCCAGACTGTCTAAGGGCTATTTGACCAAAAAGGAGAGCGATGGAGTGCTGCATTAAATTACCTGGCCTCCACAATCACCACAATGGTTTGGGATGAGTTGGACCACAGAGTGAAAGAAAAGTAACCAACAAGTGCTCAATACTAATGAGGAATGCTTTTCGAACAAACAGTTTATTTACATAAGTATTCAGACCTTTGCTATGAGTCTCAAAATTGCATCCGTTTTCCAATGATCATCCTTGAGATGTTTCTAAACTTAATTGGACTCCACCTGTGGTAAATTCAATTGATTGGACATGATTTTGAAAGGCACACGCCTGTCTATATAAGGTCCCACAGTTGACAGTGGATGTCAGAGCAAAAACCAAGCCATGAGGTCGAAGGGATTGTCCTTAGAGCTCCGAGACAGGATATTGTTGAGGAACAGATCTGGGGAAGGGTACCAAAACATTTATTCAGCATTGAAGGTCCCCAAGAACACAGTGGCCACCATCATTCTTAAATGGAAGAAGTTTGGAACCACCAAGACTCTTCCTAGAGCTGGCCGCTCAGGCAAACTGAGCAATCGGGGGAGAAGGGCCTTAGTCAGGGAGATGACCAAGAACCCAATGGTCACTCTGACAGAGCTCCAGAGTTCCTCTGTGGAGATGGGAGAACCTTCTAGAAGGACAACCATCTCTTCAGCACTCCACCAATCAGGCCTTTATGGTAGAGTGGCCAAATGGAAGCCACTCCTCAGTAAAAGGCACATGACAGCCCATTTGGAGTTTGCCAAAAGACACCTAAATACTCTCAGACCATGAGCAACAAGATTATCTGGTCTGATGAAACCAAGACTGAACACTTTGGTCTGAATGCCGAGCGTCACGTCTGGAAGAAACTTGCCAACATCCCTACGGTGAAGCATGGTGGTGACAGCATCATGCTGTTTTTCAGCAGCAGGGACTGGGAGACCAGTCAGGAGCGAGGTAAAGATCAACAGAGCAAAGTACAGAGAGATCCTTGATGATAACCTGCTCCAGAGCACTCAGGACCTCAGAATTGGGCGAAGGTTTGCCTTCCAACAGGACAATGACCCTAAGCACACAGCCAAGACAAAGCAGGAGTGGCTTCGGGACAAGTCTCTGAATGTCCTTGAGTGGCCCAGCCAGAGTCTGGACTTGAACCCTATCTAACATCTCTGGAGAGACTCTCTCACTGCACAATCCACTGTCTCATCAGCCCAACCAGGCAATTTATAAACTTGATCTCCATTGTAAAAAAGCATCTATACTTTATATATCTCCCTTCTTTTAGACTAGCATTTCATTTTCAATAGCATTCAGGGAACCGACGGAGGGTCTCTCATCAAACTCCTTCAAAGTATGGCAGGTTTCTACTTTTTCTAGTGTTTTTCAAAAATGTTCTTACTCTGTTTGTTTTGTGCATTACTCCATACACCTGGGCAGAACTGTTGGAATATGAATTGATGGGATCTCACCGTCCACCTGACCTTCCCACATCCCCGGAGACCGTGGTGCAATGGGCTAGCTTCTCCGGTGAGACCTCGGGCTGCCTGGAAGTCCTTCCACAGAAAATGAAAAGGAGACGCAGACGCTAAAACAGACGTGGTGCGGTCTTAGTGACATTAAAACGCTGGGCGACCCGTCCTCCATTTACAGAGCAAACTACTCGCCAATGTTCAATCATTAATGAATAAATTTGACAACCTGAGTGAGGATATCCTTCCTGGGGGACATCAGATCCTGCAACATGCACTGTTTTGTGAGACTTGGTTTTAATCTGACATCCAAATGGATTATTTACAACCAATGGATTTGACAGTTTTTTAGCTGATAGGAAGTGGACTCTGCTTTATGAACAACGTGTGGTGCGACAGGGAAAATGTACAGGAAGTTGCGAGCTTCTTTGCTCTCCACTCGGAATACCTGGTCATAAAATGTCGCACTTTTTAACTTCCAAGAGAGTTCTCAGGGATTATCGCCATGGCTGTGTACATCCCGCCCCAAGCAGCACCCAAAAATGCTCCCAAAAATCTTAATTCGACCCTGAACAAACTGGAGACCGCATATCTGGAGGCAGCGCTCATTGTCGCGGGGGACTTTAACAAAAGTAATTTGAGGACTGTGCTCCAACTCGCAGAAATTCAATGCTTGACCACTGTTATATGCCTTATAGACATGGGTATAATTCCCTCTACCGTCCTCCTTTCAGTAAATCTGACCATGACTCCATTTTGCTTCTCCCCGCCTACAAACACAGACTCAAAATGGAAGTTCCGGTAGTCAGGTCTGTACAAAGCTGGTCCGACCAATCAGAATCCATGTTCCAAGACTGTTTTAATCATGTGGACTGGAATATATTCCCAGTCAACCTCTCGGGATAACATCAATGAATATGCCGACTCAGTTACTAGATATATTATTTTTTTATTAGATGTGTCTTTCAAAACTTTTCCAAATCAAAAAACACACAGAAGGAATTCCTGTGAATCGTGACTCCTCAAATAGACAAGCCTGTTAATTACTGGATGTGGTCTCAGTGGGTCTGACTCCCCTGAGATGACTAGCTAGCTGAGAGAAACCACAACTCTACATCTGCCTCTCTCTTACAACATGGACATTGGAGATTCATGAATGGGTGACATGATTAGTCTTTAGGCAATAAACATGGATATCAGCATATGCACAAGCAGACAACCGTGCACAAACAGACACACACACACACACACACACACACACACACACACACACACACACACACACACACACACACACACACACACACACACACACACACACACACACACACACACACACACACACACACACACACACACACACACACAGAGGACATACAGAGAGAGAGAAATGGGGTTGGACCTGTAGCCACCCTTAATGGTGACATTTGAACACAGGGGCACCCTTTATTAAAATGCACTCCACCAAAAGGGAAGTTCAGGCTTTAGATGTTCCCTGTTTCTGTGTGAAAGAAGTGTGGGTCTCTGTAGTTTTACTGTTGCTGGGGTAAAGGGGACAGAGGAATTCCACCCATAAGTATAATAAAACATGGAACATTTGGCAAAGTGTCTGAGGTTTGTCAATGAGAACTGTGCTGGAGGATTTTTCCCTGGGGATCCAGTTAGGGTTACAGATTTATGAGGGCTTAGGCCCAAAAGACAGATTTACAATACACACACACAATTGTTTAGTCCCAACAAGGATAGTAAAACAAGTGGGGTCACACACACACACACACTCAGTTCACACACACGCTAACCGGAGGGAGGAGACATCAAAGAACAAGGTCATTTTAAGTAAATCTCCTTCCGCACACACACACACACACACATTTCTGTTATGACTTAATTGACATGGATGAGGGGACATTTATTAATGTTGTGAGGCTTTAGATGGAAGTAGTGTGGCTGTTATAGTTCAGATTATCTATCCTCTCCAAGGACCAGAATACCACATAAGTATACATCATTTGGAAAAGGCTATTTTAGGCTTAGGGGTGATTTTTCGGGTTACAGTTAGGGTTAGGTTTAGGGTTTATGAAAAATAGGATTTTGAATAGGAATTAATTGTTTAGTCCCAACAAGGATAGTAAAACAAGTGGGGTCCTTAGGGTCCGGCTCAGTTCGACTACGCTAACCGGAGGGAGGAGACATCAAAGAACAAGGTCATTTTAACTAAATCTCCTTCCGTTTCTGGTATGACTTAATTAACATGGATGAGCGCTGTGAAGTTGTGCTTCTGACGGAAGTAGAGTGGCTGTTATAGTTCAGATTATCTATCATCTCCAAGCATTTCACAATACCCACAATAACATCTTCTAAATGTGTGTACGTGACCAATAAAATGTTATTCTATATGATGATCTGCCATCTCCAATGAGTGGATGGTTTACATGCTAGTGTAGGCCAGCATATAGAATTACTCTACAGTCCATCCATGCTGTCAAATAACACCATAATAAAAGTAATTGATCAACCTAACAGAGCAATTCTACTACATATTCTATGTAACAATTAGTTCCCTTATGTAATAGGATAGTGATAGACACTGTCATAGACAATGTACCCCTTATTAGTATGTACACTAAAACAGCCCTGTGACCTCAAAATGTGCCCTGCAAGGTCATCCCAGCCAGGCCAATAAAAACAAAAATGTGTAGGCAGCTATTAGTCAGTGAAACAGCATGTGTGGTGTGTGTAGTAGGAGAGGAGACAACACGGAACAGCCTGCATAGAGACAGCAGCTAGAGGGTCTCTCTCTCTCTCTCTCTCTCTCTCTCTCTCTCTCTCTCTCTCTCTCTCTCTGTCTCTCTCTCTCTCTCTCTCTCTCTGTCTCTCTCTCTCTCTCTCTCTCTCTCTCTCTCTCTCTCTCTCTCTCTCTCTCTCTCTCTCTCTCTCTCTCTCTCTCTCTCTCTCTCTCTCTGCCTAGTGGTGGGGGGTTGTATGTTGGCACGACATTAGGAGAGTAGAGGGGTCGTGGGGGAGAACTAGAAACACTTATCTAAAGGACAAATCTCATCCAAAGATGCATGTCACCATGTCATGTCTCAGTGTTGTGGTTTTAATCACTCCCTATGCATACTGAGATGCAGCATCTTTGCCCTGTGGGGATGGAGTTATTGACGATATTATATGATCCCCTTGTGCATCAGAGAAAGCCTCTTACTGGTCGTATCCCTGGAAGAGCTGTCGACACACAGCGGTTGAGTGGAAAACTAGGGCAGATTTAACGTTGATTTTGTTTCTCACAGAGAGGCAAAAACTCTTAGATGCTAATGTGACTTATCCACAGCTGTGACCTGATGGAGTTTTAGTGAATTCCAGTTCAAACAGAAATGGGATAGTTCATCACTGATGAATAGCTAGACTGGAGAAAGAAGGGTTCTTGCAGGATTCTCTTCACTCAAGTTGAAGATTTTCCTCTGTCACAGTCATTCTAAAGGCTAGGGTTGTTGGCTTGAGCCTGGTCAAAGTTAATGTTATTGTAAGAAAAAAAAGTATGGTGCCAATGAAACTGAATTTGGCTTGATAGCATCTGAAGTGGCATCAGGAGGCTACTAATGCTAACGTTAGCATTAGGATTGCTGTAGCGCAGCAGATGTGAAATCACAAGCTAGTTAGCAGTGTTCGCTAGTAGCAGCCATCATGCAGTGACCACAATCTGTGAGATCTAAAGTCGACTGTCGGCTACAGAGTGGCAAGCAATCTGTCTGACTGTTTTGTCTGACACATGAGGATTTCCTAATATAGATGCCGTAAAACATTAGCTTTGTCAGCTAGTGTGGTTGTTGGTTGACTTTGAGTGATGTTGTGTTATTGTTCAGAAGGTTCCAGACTCCTGGGTTTGCTTCCCTGGACGGGAGAACAGAGACAAATCTCACTGTTTAGTTGAGCTTCGGTACCCTGCTTCCAAGGTGGCCACCTCGCTAAACAATACAACTATTTTAAGGCATATAGTTGAATGTTGTAAATATTATCAAATTGGAACTGAATTGGGGCTGGTTTCCATCCTTATCGCTGAAGCATCACGGAAGATCCGCATAAAAATGTAAAGGTAATTTATGATTGAGCCGACATATGCAGCGTTTTACATGAATGCAGTCTCCGCGACCACGTAAACGTTGCCATTATTCACTCTATACAGCTGATTTTCAGCAATACGGACTTAATAGAACCCTTAGTTTGGCTCTGCAAAACGTGTATTGGCGTATTGATTGAGTTGTTTGCTGGGGTGGTAGACAATGTCCACAAACAATCACGGAAAAACCATGAATAATTCATCATAATGCTTCTTAGAAAATGGAGTTGCGTTTTTAACGGCAGTGAATAAAAGAGTGATAAACAAAGAGAAAAGTAGTGGTTGGCTCTGACAACTTGCAGTTACTTTGTCTGCTATCTCTTTATATATTCACATCTCTGCCTTCTGGGCGATATAGTGAATGATTCATCTCTTTCTAGCTGACACGGAAAAGATACAGGAGAGCGAGGGGTGATGAAAATACAGGTTTGATGCCAACCCAGGTCTTGGCTGAATGTTTTGGTGTCATCTCTGGTGCCAAGTTTGAGGATGCGGCCGTGGTGGTGACATTCAGTTTGATGCTAGTGCTGGCACGTGTCTCATGGTTTGGATGGTGAGGGTGGCAGAGATAACTGGCAGAGTGGGCACAGGTGTCAGCATCTCAGGATCCTATGGGCACTGGGGAGTGTCTTGGCTGGCACTGCCACTGCCAAGAATTACTGCAGAAAGCAGAATCAAAATAGGGATAGAGAAAGAGAGAGAGATGAGACTGTTATTCAGCCCTGTTTTTTTTATCCTAGTTTTGGTCTGGATGGTGTTTTTTTATCCTAGTTTTGGTCTGGATGGTGTTTTTTTATCAAAGGTTTTGGTCTGGGTGGTGTTTTTTTATCATAGTTTTGGTCTGGATGGTGTTTTTTTATCATAGTTTTGGTCTGGATGGTGTTTTTTTATCATAGTTTTGGTCTGGATGGTGTTTATAGTTTTGGTCTGGATGGTGTTTATAGTTTTGGTCTGGATGGTGTTTATAGTTTTGGTCTGGATGGTGTTTATAGTTTTGGTCTGGATGGTGTTTATAGTTTTGGTCTGGATGGTGTTTTTATCACCGTTTTTGTATGGATGGTGTTTTCACCATAGTGGTCAGGATGGTGTTTTCACCATAGTGGTCTGGATGGTGTTTTCACCATAGTGGTCTGGATGGTGTTTTCACCATAGTGGTCAGGATGGTGTTTTCACCATAGTGGTCAGGATGGTGTTTTCACCATAGTGGTCTGGATGGTGTTTTCACCATAGTGGTCTGGATGGTGTTTTCACCATAGTGGTCAGGATGGTGTTTTCACCATAGTGGTCTGGATGGTGTTTTCACCATAGTGGTCTGGATGGTGTTTTCACCATAGTGGTCTGGATGGTGTTTTCACCATAGTGGTCTGGATGGTGTTTTCACCATAGTGGTCTGGATGGTGTTTTCACCATAGTGGTCTGGATGGTGTTTTCACCATAGTGGTCTGGATGGTGTTTTCACCATAGTGGTCAGGATGGTGTTTTCTGTGGTCTGGATGGTGTTTTCACCATAGTGGTCTGGATGGTGTTTTCACCATAGTGGTCTGGATGGTGTTTTCACCATAGTGGTCTGGATGGTGTTTTCACCATAGTGGTCTGGATGGTGTTTTCACCATAGTGGTCTGGATGGTGTTTTCACCATAGTGGTCTGGATGGTGTTTTCACCATAGTGGTCTGGATGGTGTTTTCACCATAGTGGTCTGGATGGTGTTTTCACCATAGTGGTCTGGATGGTGTTTTCACCATAGTGGTCTGGATGGTGTTTTCACCATAGTGGTCAGGATGGTGTTTTTTTTATTGTTGTTTTGTTCTTGGTGTTTTTATCATAGTTTTTGGTCTGGATGGTGTTTTCAACATAGTTTTGGTCTGGATGGTGTTATTACCATAGAATTGGTCTAGATTGTGTTATTAGCATAGATTTGATCTAGATGGTGTTTTCACCATATTTTTGGTCTGGCTGGTGTTTTTTTAATCATAGTTTTGGCATGGATGGTGTTTTTACCATAGTTGTTGTCTGGATGGTGTTTTTAACATTGTTTTGGACTGGATGGTGTTTTTACCGTAATTTTTTGGACTGGATGGTTTGAATACCATTGTTTTTTTCTGTATGTTCTTACCATTGTTTTGGCCTGGATGGTGTTTTCACCATAGCAACATAGTTTCTGGGTGGTGTTTTTACTGTATTTTTGGTCTGGGTGGTGTTTTTACCGTAGTTTTGGTCTGGGTGGTGTTTTTAGCGTAGTTTTGGTCTGGGTGGTGTTTTTTCTGTAGTTTTGGTCTGGATGGTGTTTTTACCGTACTTTTGGTCTGGGTGGTGTTTTTACCGTAGTTTTGGTCTGGATGGTGTTTTTACCGTAGTTTTGGTCTGGATGGTGTTTTTACCGTAGTTTTGGTCTGGATGGTGTTTTTACCGTAGTTTTGGTCTGGATAGTGTTTTTACTGTATTTTTGGTCTGGGTGGTGTTTTTACCGTAGTTTTGGTCTGGGTGGTGTTTTTAGCGTAGTTTTGGTCTGGGTGGTGTTTTTTCTGTAGTTTTGGTCTGGATGGTGTTTTTACCGTAGTTTTGGTCTGGGTGGTGTTTTTACCATAGTTTTGGTCTGGATGGTGTTTTTACCGTAGTTTTGGTCTGGATGGTGTTTTTACCGTAGTTTTGGTCTGGATGGTGTTTTTACCGTAGTTTTGGTCTGGATGGTGTTTTTACCGTAGTTTTGGTCTGGATGGTGTATTCGCCATTTTTGAGGAGGACAGGCTTGTGGTAATGGCTGGAGCGGTGTGAGTGAAATGGTGACAAACACATGCTTTCAATCGTTTCCATGTGTTTGATACCATTCCGTTCGCTCCGTTCCGGCCATTATTATGAGCTGTCCTCCCCCCAGCAGACTCCACTAATGTGTGTGTGTCCAAGTGCCAGACATAAGCTAAACGATGCAAAAGTCCACCCCAATTAAGGTAAAAACACCATCCAGACCAAAACTATGGGCCTCTTATACAACAACTATTATTAGCATTGGCTCAAGCTAATGTTGTTGAGGGCGGCAGCTAATGTTGTTGGGGGTGGCAGGTAGCCTAGCAGTTAGAGCGTTGGACTTGTACCCGAAAGGTTGCAAGATAAAATCCCGAGCTGACAAGGTAAAAATCTGTCGTTCTGCCCCGAAGAAGGTAATTAACCCACTGTTCCTAGGCCGTCATTGAAAATAAGAATTTGTTTTTAACTGACTTGCCTAGTTAAATAAAGGTAAAATAAATAAAAAATCTTGAACTGCTGTGACACATCTGTAATGAACAGGTGCAGCTTGACTTTTTGAGGTTGACTGTTGAGTCACAATGAGGTTAGGTTGACTCTTAAGGGCATCGTTGCTGTGGTGAAGAGGAGCCTTTGTTTACGTTTGCCTCCTTTAGCTTATGTCTGGCACTTGGACACACATCAATGGAGGCTGCAGATAATCATAATGATAGCTGGAACTAAGCGAATGTAATGGCATCATGTATTTGATACCATTCCACTCATAGCGCTCTAGCCATTACCACAAGCCCATCCTCCCCAATTAAGGCGCCACTAACCTACTTTGACACACACACACACACACAAAGGATCAAAGAGCGCGCAAAATCAGGAGGCAAATAGCCTATCTGAAATGCGAAAGCACACACACACACAATGTACACACAGCAAAATGACAGAGCATGGATGTGTCTGTTGGTAGGCAAAATTATTTACGAGGAACACCTGGGCACAGCAGGGAGAGTACAGTACAATGGGTCACGACAGCTACCATAATACACCAAAAATATGTACCAGACAGAGCTACCATATTACACCTAAAATATGTACCAGTTAGTTATAATTAGTCTTCTACTAAAAATAATATCTGAACATCAATGTTAGCCATTAGTGTCATTAGTGCCCACTCAAAATGCATAGAGTAATTATGGGAGAAAGATTTGGGTCTGAGATGACGGTCTGAGATTTGGGCCTGAGAAGAGGCATGTATGTGGGTGAGCTGTGGTTCTTTCTAAGAAAAAGGGAATAAGAATGGAGGTAGGTGGTTGTGTTCATCAACCTAATTTCACATCTGAGCCAACTGTAAGCCCTAGAGTGAGTTGGCCGTGTTCAATACTGTCCAATATCATAGATCTGTAATTAACTAAGGCAATTCTGACTCATAGATGTAGAGTATAATCACAAAGCAGAGCCACTCTAGCCTGGGCGTTTCCGATCTCTTGCCAATTCTTTGTGTGGCATGACATTTCCATAAGGAGTTGGCAAAAGCACAGAAACAGACTAGCAGCCAGGCTGGGGTCAGTCCTGATCGCTCATACCATCCATTATAAACCTCTGTAGCCCAGCTGCTGAAGTGTCACAAAGTGAGCCTGATGTCACTCGCTCCCCATACAGACAGGTAATGGATAAACCGCAAAAACATCCCTGCTTCCTGTTTTGGTTGGCTGCCACAGTTACGTTGATAGATTATCCTAAGACCAATATGATAACAATAAGTGATGCAACACTGATGGATGGAGTATACTACTAATGTCTGAATTTGCTCTCCAATGGCAATTACAGATTATCATCAGTCACAGCGTTAATCTATTTCAACACCATTTAAGACTACTGGAAGCCTATTGACTTAACTAAAGTGGAAGAATGGCAGTCTGAACATTAACATTTTAGAATTACTGATTTCATGAGTAGACATTGCAGAAGCTGCTGAAGAGAGTTCACTTAGTACTCTGCCTGGAGTGTACATCTGTGAGCTAACATCCCATTCACACATTTGGGATTTTGGAATGTCCCTATTTGGGTTTAGCTCTGAAGTGTCTCCCGTCCCACTCTCTTAATTTAAGGCGTTTTAATAATACAGTGTGATGGATTCAGATCAGGCAGCGGCCTTAGGGACATGGTGAACAAGGACCTCACTGGGATTATATACTCAGCTGTGTTTATGGATGGATAATTGCGTGTGTGTGTGTGTGTGTGTGTGTGTACGTACATCTCTGTATGTGGACCTGCCTGCGCATCATAATTTCTCTGTTTATTAATTATCTCTAGGATCCCCAGGGAAAAGGCCTCCAGCTCAGTTCTCATTGAGAAACATGTAATCATGGCCAAACCTCTGTCACAGTTCTTATGGGATTATTCTATCTCAGTTTTCCCCAGCAACAGTCAAAACAGCCCCACACAGCTTCTTTCACACAGAAACCATCAAAACAAGAAGAAGAAGAAATCCCTGTGAATTTCCCTGACCATAATCCATTGTGCGTCTACTTGTCCATCTGCGAGGGAGAGAAGAGCCAGAATAATGTGGGATAGAGAGGGCTAGAGAGCAGTTGCTTCGTGAGCTATCTTTAACTGAAAATTCATGATCTAAGTGATTGATAGTTGGTATTCAGCAGTTATAAAAGTATACCTTATTTACTTTGAAGAACTACTAAAATAGTGATTTTGTCAGACAGCATAGGCAGCAGCTCTCTAGACTTGTAATGAAATAATAAAGTCATCAAATAAAACAAATGTAATATACACAACTGAAATATTTTATTAAAGTCATGTGAATAAATTATGGTTAATAAGTGATAAGCAGGGACTTTCATCATGGGACTTTTATTAATTGTTTTGTGACAGCATTCAACCCACATAATGCATAGTGCATTTAATAAAATAAATACAAATAATAAAAAACATTGAATATTTTTTAAATAATCAAACTGAAACCAAATCGGCCTCAAAAAGCCCGAATCGCTCAGCACTACCTCCTTCCCTCCTCCCCTGCCACCATCCTCTCCTCTCCTCTCCTGCCCCTGCCCCATCCTCTCCTCCCCTCCCACATCCTGCCATATCCTTCCCATACCGTCCAGTGTTCCACTGATCCTGGATCATTCAGAATGTTATTTTTTACCCTTTCATTTTACTCTCCCCTCTGGCTGGATCACACAGTGCTCCCACATCTGGCGTAGCAGTGAAGACGTGTTTGTTTTGTCCACTCGTGTACTTTTGCATTTTTCTTATTTTTTGTATATATTGTAATGACCTGACTAGATCATAAATGAACAATTGTCCAGACAGAGGCTTGAGTTTGCGAATTGACGGTTTATTAAACCAACTTTACACAGGCTACTGTTTGGGCCGTAGCACATGCCAAATAGATGACAGATAACCCACAAGCCAATCGTGACCTTCTCTTGTGAAGCCCAGACGTAAGAGAGAGAGAACAAAGGCTGAACCTGGTCTTAACTTCCAATGCTCCACCCCCCTGCCTAACCCCCCTCCACGCCACTCCGCCAACCACCAGGATGCCCGGCATCAGAACATTCCAGGCATTCCCGTGATTGGCAGATAGCAGGTTGATTGACATGTCGGACCCCGCGAACACCGGGTACTGGTCAGTACAACACAACCACCTCCTAGCCTAACACATAACACACAGCTGTCTGTGCGGGTCGCTACAATATATATATTTCAATTTATTTTCAATATCTTTTCGATTTTTTAATTTGATTACACCTTCCGGTAACCTGTCTCACCCAATGTGATACGGAATCGCTATTATTTTCAATTTTAGAACACATTCAAGAATCTCCAGAAGCTAACCAGCTAATTAGCTTCAAGCTATTTAGTCATTGTTAGACACTGCTAGCGGCTTTTACCTTCTGCACAGATACCAGCCCTGTTTTTAGCCTGGACAATACTCGCCAGTCTACCAGTATCGGACTGTCTCTCCACAACAACGCCGGATTCCTGCTGTAATCCCTGGACCACTACTTCTGATCCTGACAGCTCACAGCTAGCTTGCTCACAGCTAGCTTTCACTCACCGTGGCACCCAGTACCGAAGCTATCCCTGAGGCCCACCTCCCGGCCTACTCAGCTGTTCACCCGAACCCCACTCATAGACGGCTAGAGCCCAAAACTTGCTGTAAACTCTGGACCTTGGCACCGGATCACCTCTGCAACTGATTGGAAATAGTGGCTAACACCACTGCCACGAAGCTAGCACCAGTTAGCCGTGAGACAGGCACATCTCCCGGCTAGCAAACTAAATACCACAATACCTCTTTCGCCATCTGGCTTGGATTCTCTGTCGACAAGGCGCCCCGCCGCACCACCATGACTGGTCTGCCGACGAATACTCCATCCGCTGTGCCTTCATCCGGCCTCCATCAGAGCAGACGCTCCTACTAGCTCAGGGCTACTAACTTTAAACGCCGTGTCACGAGCGTAGTGGCGACTCCCCTGTTCCATCTACTGCTGCCCCCTGGACACTATGATCACTTGGCTACATAGCTGATGCCTGCTGGACCGTCCATTAATCACGGTACTCCATTCTGTTTATTCATTTTTATCTGTCGGCCCCAGCAGCGAACTCAGGCTCTGTGTGTAGTTAATCTGACCCTCTCTGCCTAGTCATAGCCATTTTACCTGCTGTTGTTTTAGCTAGCTCTCCCAATCAACACCTGCGATTACTTTATGCCTCGCTGTATGTCTCTCTCAAATGTCAATATGCCTTGTATACTGTTGTTCAGGTTAGTTATCATTGTTTTAGTTTACAATGAACCCCCTAGTTCCATACCTCCTTTGTCCCACCTCCCACACATGCGGTGACCTCACCCATTACAACCAGCATGTCCAGAGACACAACCTCTCTTATCATTACGCAATGCCTGGGCTTACCTCCACTGTACCCGCACCCCACCATACCAGTCTGCTCATTATGCCCTGAATATATTCTACCACGCCCAGAAATCTGCTCCTTTTATTCTTTGTCCCAAACGCCCCAGGCGACCAGTTTTGATAGCCTTTAGCCGCACCCTCATCCTACTCCTCCTCTGTTCCGCGGGTGACGTGGAGGTAAACCCAAGCCTTGCATGTCCCCAGGCACCCTCATTTGTTGACTTCTGTGATCAAAAAAGCCTTGGTTTCATGCATGTCAACATCAGAAGCCTCCTCCCTAAGTTTGTTTTACTCACTGCTTTAGCACACTCTGCCAACCCTGATGTCCTTGCTGTGTCTGAATTCTGGCTTAGGACGGCCGCCAAAAATTCTGAGATTTCCATACCCAACAATAACATTTTCCGTCAAGATAGAACTGCCAAAGGGGGAGGAGTTGCAGTCTACTGCAGAGATAGCCTGCAAAGTAATGTCATACTTTCCAGGTCCATACCCAAACAGTTCGAACATCTAATTTTAAAAATGAATCTCTCCAGAAATAAGTCTCTCACTGTTGCCGCCTGCTACCGACCCCACTCAGCTCCCAGCAGTGCCCTGGACACCATTTGTGAATTGATCACCCCCCATCTTGCTTCAGAGTTTGTTCTGTTAGGTGACCTAAACTGGGATATGCTTAACACCCCGGCAGTCCTACAATCTAAGATAGATGCCCTCAATCTCACACAAATCATCAAGGAACCCACCAGGTAAACCCTAAATCTGTAAACAAGGGCACCCTCAGACGTTATCCTGACCAACTGGCCCTCCAAATACACCTCTGCTGTCTTCAATCAGGATCTCAGCGATCACTGCCTCATTGACTGTATCCACTACGGGTCCACAGTCAAACGACCACCCCTAATCACTGTCAAACGCTCCCTAAAACACTTCTGCGACCAGGCCTTTCTAATCAACCTGGCCCGGGTATCCTGGAAGGATATTGACCTCATCCTGTCAGTTGAGGATGCCTGATCATTCTTTAAAAGTAACTTCCTCACCATCCTAGGTAATCATGCTCTGTTCAAAAAATGCAAAACTAAGAATGGATTTAGCCCCTGGTTCACTCCAGACCTGACTGCTCTCGACCAGCACAAAAACATTCTGTGGCGGACTGCAATAGCATCGAATAGTCCCCACGATATGCAACTGTTCAGGGAAGTCAGGAACCAATACACGCAGTCAGTCAGGAAAGCAAAGGCCAGCTTTTTCAAGCAGAAATTTGCATCCTGTAGCTCTAACTCAAAAAAGTTCTGGGACACTAAAGTCCATGGAGAACAAGAACACCTCCTCCCAGCTGCCCACTGCACTGAGGCTAGGTAACACGGTCACCACCAATAAATCCATGATAATCGAAAACTTCAACAAGCATTTCTCAACGGCTGGCCATGCCTTCCGCCTGGCTACTCCAACCTCGGCCAACAGCTCCACCACCCCCCGCAGCTACTCGCCCAAGCTTCCACAGCTTCTCCTTTATCCAAATCCAGATAGCAGATGTTCTGAAAGAGCTGCAAAACCTGGACCCGCACAAATCAGCTGGGCTTGACAATCTGAACCCTCTATTTCTGAAACTATCCGCCGCCATTGTCGCAACCCCTATTACCAGCCTGTTCAACCTCTCTTTCATATCGTCTGAGATCCCCAAGGACTGGAAAGCTACCGCGGTCATCCCCCTCTTCAAAGGGGGAGACACCCTGGACCCAAACTGTTACAGACGTACTGTATATCCATCCTGCCCTGCCTATCTAAGGTCTTCGAAAGCTAAGTCAACAAACAGATCACTGACCATCTCGAATCCCACCATACCTTATCCGCTGTGCAATCTTGTTTCCGAGCCGGTCAAGGGTGCACCTCAGCCACGCTCAAGGTACTAAACGATATCATAACCGCCATCGATAAAAGACAGTACTGTGCAGCAGTCTTGATCGACCTGGCCAAGGCTTTCGACTCTGTCAATCACCATATTCTTATTGGCAGACTCGGTAGCCTTGGTTTTTCTAATGACTGCCTTGCCTGGTTCACCAACTACTTTGCAGACAGAGTTCAGTGTGTCAAATCGGAGGGCATGTTGTCGGGTCCTCTGGCAGTCTCTATGGGGGTGCCACAGGGTTCAATTCTCGGGCCGACTCTTTGCTCTGTATATATCAATGATGTTGCTCTTGCTGCGGGCGATTCCCTGATCCACCTCTACGCAGACGACACCATTCTGTATACTTCTGGCCCTTCCTTGGACACTGTGCTATCTAACCTCCAAACGAGCTTCAACGCCATACAACACTCCTTCCGTGGCCTCCGACTGCTCTTAAACGCTAGTAAAACCAAATGCTTGCTTTTCAACCGTTCGCTGCCTGCACCCGCACGCCCGACTAGCATCACCACCCTGGATGGTTCCGACCTAGAATATGTGGACATCTATAAGTACCTAGGTGTCTGGCTAAACTATAAACTCTCCTTCCAGACTCATATCAAACATCTCCAATCCAAAATCAAATCTAGAATCGGCTTTCTATTTCGCAACAAAGCCTACTTCACTCACGCCGCTAAACTTACCCTAGACTATCCTACCGATCCTCGACTCCGGCGATGTCATCTACAAAATGGCTTCCAATACTCTACTCAGCAAACTGGATGCAGTTTATCACAGTGCCATCCGCTTTGTTACTAAAGCACCTTATACCACCCACCACTGGGACCTGTATGCTCTAGTCGGCTGGCACTCGCTACATATTCGTCGCCAGACCCACTGGCTCCAGGTCATCTACAAGTCCATGCTAGGCAAAGCTCCGCCTTATCTCAGTTCACTGGTCACGATGGCAACACCCACCCGTAGCACGCGTTCCAGCAGGTGTATCTCACTGATCATCCCAAAAGCCAACACCTCATTTGGCCGCCTTTCCTTCCAGTTCTCTGCTGCCAGTGACTGGAACGAATTGCAAAAATCGTTGAAGTTGGACACTTTTATCTCCGTCACCAACTTTAAACATCTGCTATCTGAGCAGCTAACCGATCGCAGCAGCTGTACATAGTCCATCGGTAAATAGCCCACCCAATTTACCTACCTCATCCCCATACTGTTTTTATTTATGTACTTTTCTGCTCTTTTGCACACCAGCATCTCTACCTGCACATGACCATCTGATCATTTATCACTCCAGTGTTAATCTGCAAAATTGTAATTATTCGCCTACCCCCTCATGCCTTTTGCACACAATGTATATAGACTCATTTTTTCTTTTTTTATACTGTGTTATTGACTTGTTTATTGTTTACTCCATGTGTAACTCTGTGTTGCTGTCTGTTCACACTGCTATGCTTTATCTTGGCCAGGTTGCAGTTGTAAATGAGAACTTGTTCTCAACTATCCTACGTGGTTAAATAAAGGTGAAATAAAAAATATATAAAAGCTAGCTCCTTTCCCCCTTCTGATGACCAGGTGGCGAATCGCATCTCTGCATGTCTGGCAGACATATCAGTGTGGATGACGGATCACCACCTCAAGCTGAACCTCGGCAAGACGGAGCTGCTCTTCCTCCCGGGGAAGGACTGCCCGTTCCATGATCTCGCCATCACGGTTGACAACTCCATTGTGTCCTCCTCCCAGAGCGCTAAGAACCTTGGCGTGATCCTGGACAACACCCTGTCGTTCTCAACTAACATCAAGGCGGTGGCCCGTTCCTGTAGGTTCATGCTCTACAACATCCGCAGAGTACGACCCTGCCTCACACAGGAAGCGGCGCAGGTCCTAATCCAGGCACTTGTCATCGCCCGTCTGGATTACTGCAACTCGCTGTTGGCTGGGCTCCCTGCCTGTGCCATTACAGTGGTGTGGGGGATGTGCTTTGGCAAAGTGGGTGGGGTTATATCCTTCCTGTTTGGCCCTGTCCGGGGGTGTCCTCGGATGGGGCCACAGTGTCTCCTGACCCCTCCTGTCTCAGCCTCCAGTATTTATGCTGCAGTAGTTTATGTGTCGTGGGGCTAGGGTCAGTTTGTTATATCTGGAGTACTTCTCCTGTCCTATTCGGTGTCCTGTGTGAATCTAAGTGTGCGTTCTCTAATTCTCTCCTTCTCTCTTTCTTTCTCTCTCTCGGAGGACCTGAGCCCTAGGACCATGTCCCAGGACTACCTGACATGAGGACTCCTTGCTGTCCCCAGTCCACCTGGCCATGCTCCTGCTCCAGTTTCAACTGACCTGAGCCCTAGGACCATGCCCCAGGACTACCTGACATGAAGGCTCCTTGCTGTCCCCAGTCCACCTGACTGTGCTGCTGCTCCAGTTTCAACTGTTCTGCCTTATTATTATTCGACCATGCTGGTCATTTATGAACATTTGAACATCTTGGTCATGTTCTGTTATAATCTCTACCCGGCACAGCCAGAAGAGGACTGGCCACCCCACATAGCCCGGTTCCTCTCTAGGTTTCTTCCTAGGTTTTGGCCTTTCTAGGGAGTTTTTCCTAGCCACCGTGCTTTTACACCTGCATTGTTTGCTGTTTGGGGTTTTAGGCTGGGTTTCTGTACAGCACTTTGAGATATCAGCTGATGTACGAAGGGCTATATAAATAAATTTGATTTGATTTGATTTGATTAAACCCCTACAACTCATCCAGAACGCCGCAGCCCGTCTGGTGTTCAACCTTCCCAAGTTCTCTCACGTCACCCCGCTCCTCCGCTCTCTCCACTGGCTTCCAGTTGAAGCTCGCATCCGCTACAAGACCATGGTGCTTGCCTACGGAGCTGTGAGGGGAACGGCACCTCAGTACCTCCAGGCTCTGATCAGGCCCTACACCCAAACAAGGGCACTGCGTTCATCCACCTCTGGCCTGCTCGCCTCCCTACCACTGAGGAAGTACAGTTCCCGCTCAGCCCAGTCAAAACTGTTCGCTGCTCTGGCCCCCAATGGTGGAACAAACTCCCTCACGACGCCAGGACAGCGGAGTCAATCACCACCTTCCGAAGACACCTGAAACCCCACCTCTTTAAGGAATACCTAGGATAGGATAAGTAATCCTTCTCACCCCCCCCCCCTAAAAGATTTAGATGCACTATTGTAAAGTGGCTGTTCCACTGGATGTCATAAGGTGAATGCACCAATTTGTAAGTCGCTCTGGATAAGAGCGTCTGCTAAATGACGTAAATGTAATGTAAATGTAAATGTTATAGCTTCAGTCCACTCAATCTTCTCTCAGGCTTCAGCTAGTAGAAAAACACCACAACTACAGGCCATGCTGCTGCCACAGATGTGTCCACAGTTTCAATATGGTCAACTTAATGAAGGAGCTTATGTTTGTACAGCTTGAGCTGTGAAGGAGTTGGGCTGGCCATGGGTTCTTGTTGTGGCGGGATGTTATGTTTTTTGTTGTTATAAAGAACCAGTCAAAAGTTTGGACACACCTACACAGTCGATGGTTTTTCTTTATTTTGACTATTTTCTACATTGTAGAATAAGTGAAGACATCAAAACTATGAAATAACACATATGGAATCATGTAGTAACCAAAAAAGTGTCAAAGAAATCAAAACATTTTATATTTGAGATTCTTCAAAGCAGCCACCCTTTGCCTTGATGACAGCTTCGCACACTGTTGGCATTCTATCAACCAGCCTCATGAGGAATGCTTTTCCATCAGTCTTGAATGGGTTCCCACAGACAGTGCCTTGCAAAAGTATTCATCCTTCTTGGCGTTTTTCCTAATATGTTGCATTCCAACCTGTAATTTAGTGAAAAAAACAGAAAAGCGGTGCGTGCATATGTACTCACCCCCCTAAATAAGATCTGGTGCAACCAATTACCTTCAGAAGTCACATAATTAGTTAAAGTCCACCTGTGTGCAATCCAAGTGTCACATGATCTCAGTATATATACCCTGCTCAAAAAAATAAATGGAACACTTTAACAACACAATGTAACTCCAAGTCAATCACACTTCTGTGAAATCAAACTGTCCACTTAAGAAGCAACACTGATTGACAATAAATATCACATGCTGTTGTGCAAATGGAATAGACAACAGGTGGAAATTATAGGCAATTAGCAAGACACCCCCAATAAAGGAGTGGTTCTGCAGGTGGTGACCACAGACCACTTCTCAGTTCCTATGCTTCCTGGCTGATGTTTTGGTCACTTTTGAATGCTGGCGGTGCTTTCACTCTAGTGGTAGCATGAGACGGAGTCTACAACCCACACAAGTGGCTCAGGTAGTGCAGGTCATCCAGGATGGCACATCAATGCGAGCTGTGGCAAGAAGGTTTGCTGTGTCTGTCAGCGTAGTGTCCAGAGCATGGAGGCGCTACCAGGAGACAGGCCAGTACATCAGGAGACGTGGAGGAGGCCGTAGGAGGGCACCAACCCAGCAGCAGGACCGCTACCTCCGCCTTTGTGCAAGGAGGAGCAGGAGGAGCACTGCCAGAGCCCTGCAAAATGACCTCCAGCAGGCCACAAATGTGCATGTGCCTGCTCAAACGGTCAGAAATAGACTGCATGAGGGTGGTATGAGGGCCCGACGTCCACAGGTGGGGGTTGTGCTTACTACAGCCCAACACCGTGCAGGACGTTTGGCATTTGCCAGAGAACACCAAGATTGGCAAATTCGCCACTGGCGCCCTGTGCTCTTCACAGATGAAAGCAGGTTCACACTGAGCACATGTGACAGAGTCTGGAGATGCCGTGGAGAACGTTCTGCTGCCTGCAACATACTCCAGCATGACCGGTTTGGCGGTGGGTCAGTCATGGTGTGGGGTGGCATTTCTTTGGGGGGACGGCACAGCCCTCCATGTGCTCGCCAGAGGTAGCCTGACTGCCATTAGGTCCCGAGATGAGACCCTCAGACCCCTTGTGAGACCATTGCTGGTGCGGTTGGCCCTAGGTTCCTTCTAATGCAAGACAATGCTAGACCTAATGTGGCTGGAGTGTGTCAGCAGTTCCTGTAAGAGGAAGGCATTGATGCTATGGACTGGCACACCCGTTCCCCAGACCTGAATCCAATTGAGCACATCTGGGACATCATGTCTCGCTCCATCCACCAACGCCACATTGCACCACATACGTGGAGGCCACACACACTACTGAGCCTCATTTAGACTTGTTTTAAGGACATTACATCAAAGTTGGATCAGCCTGTAGTGTGGTTTTTCACTTTAATTTTGAGTGTGACTCCAAATCCAGACCTCCATGGGTTGATAAATTTGAGTTCCATTGATAATTTTTGTTTGATTTTGTTGTCAGCACATTCAACTATGTAAAGAAAAAAAGTATTTAATAAGAATATTTCATTCATTCAGATCTAGGATGTGTTATTTTAGTGTTCCCTTTATTTTTTTGAGCAGTATATATATACACACACACACACACACACACACACACACACACACACACACACACACACACACACACACACACACACACACACACACACACACACACACACACACACACACACACACACACACACACACCTGTCCTGAAAGGCCCCAGAGTCTGCAACACCACTAAGCAAGGGGCACCACCATGCAAGAGGCACTATGAAGACCAAGGAGCTCTCCAAACAGGTCAGGGACAAAGTTGTGGAGAAGAACAGATCAGGGTTGGGTTATAGAAATATATATGATACTTTGAATATCCCACAGGGCACCATTGAAGTAAATTATTTTAAAAATTGAAAGAATAGGGCACCACAACAAACCTGCCAAGAGAGGGACGGCCATCAAATCTCACGAACCAGGCAAGGAGGGCATTAATCAGAGACGCAACAAAGACACCAAAGATAACCATGAAGGAGCTGCAAAGCTCCACAGCGGAGATTGGAGGATCTGTCCATAGGACCCCTTTAAGCCGTACACTCCACAGAGCTGGGCAGTACCGAAGAGTGGCCAGAAAATAGTCATTGCTTCAAGAACAAAATATGCAAACACGTTTGGTGTTCGCCAAAGGGCATGTGGAAGACTCCCCAAATATATGGAAGAAGGTACTCTGATCAGATGAGACTAAAATGTAGCTTTTTGGCCATCAAGGAAAACGCTGTCTGGCGCAAATCTAACAACTCTCATCACCCCAAGAACACCATCCCCACAGTGAAGCATGGTGGTGGCAGCATCATGCTGTGGGGATGTTTTACATCGGCAGGGACAGGGAAACTGATCAAAATGGAAGGAATGATGGATGGTGCTAAATACAGGGAAATTCTTGAGGGAAACCTGTTTCAGTCTTCCAGAGATATGAGGCTAGGATGGAGGTTCACCTTCCAGCAGGACAATGACACTGAGCATACTGCTAAAGCAACACTTGAGTTATTTAAGGGGAAACATTTAACTGTCTTAGAATGGCCTCGTCAAAGCCCAAACCTCAATCCAATTGAGAATCTGTGGTATGACTTAAAGATTGCTGTACACCAGCAGCAGTGTTTTTTCGTCTTATTACTGGTTTGTTTCACAATAAATTGTAGGCATGTTGTGTGAATCAAATGATACTAACCCCCCAAGAAATCTATTTTAATTCCAGGTTGTAAGGCAACAAAATAGGAAAAATGCCAAGTGGGTGAATACTTTCGCAAGCCACTCTATGCTGAGCATTTGTTGGCTGCTTTTCCTTCACTCAGTGGTCCAACTCATCCCAAACCATCTCAATTGGGTTGAGGTCAGGGGATTGTGGAGGCCAGGCCATCAAATAGCTCTTACAAAGCCTGGAGGTGTGTTTTGGGTCATTGTCCTGTTGAAAAACAAATGATAGTCCCACTAAACCAGATGGGATGGCGTATCGCTGTAGAATGCTGTGTTAGCCATGCTGGTTAAGTGTGCCTTGAATTCTAAATAAATCACAGACAGTGTCACCAGCAAGGCACCCCCAGACCAGCACACCTCCTCCTCCATGCTTCACGGTGGGAACAACACATGCAGAGATCATTGGGATCAGAAGCTAAACAAACACTTGTGTGCACAAACACAATAAACCTTTGTCATTTCACCCTCCTTTTTATCTCCCCCACTCATCCTCTCTAAATCCTTTCTTTTTTTCTCTCCTCTTGACCACTCTCCTTCCTCCCTCTCTTTTCTCCTCCCTCTCTTCCACCTCGTGCCAAATGTAAACAAGCTGTTAGGACATTACATGAGAAATTACTTTTATATTATTATACTATTATAGTATTATAGTATTATGGCATATTATTATACTATCATATTATTATACTATTACGATATCAAATCAAACTTTGTCACATACGCCGAATACAACAAGTGTAGAACTTACCGTGAAATGGTTACTTACAAGCCCTTAACCAACAGTGCAGTTCAAGAAGAGTTAAGAAAATATTTACCAAATAAACTAAAGTAAAAAATAATAAGTAACACAATAACGAGGCTATATACAGAGGGTACCGGTACAGAGTTAGTGTGTGGGGGTACAGGTTAGTTGAGCTAATTTGTACATGTAGGTAGGGGTAAAGTGACTATGCATAGATAATAAACCGTGAGTAACAGCAGTGTTAAAACAAATGGAGGGGGGTGTCGATGCAAATAGTCTGGTGGCCATTTGATTAATTGTTCAGCAGTCTAATGGCTTGGGGGTAGAATCTGTTAAGGATTCTTGACTTGGCGCTCCAGTACCGCTTGCCATGCGGAAGCAGAGAAAACAGTCTATGACTTGAACTGGAGTCTCTGACAATTTTATGGGCTTTCCTCCACCTATGATATAGGTCCTGGATGGCAGGAAGCTTGGCCCCAGTGATTTACTGGGTTGTACGCACTACCCTCTGTAGCGCCTTACGGTCAGATGACGAGCAGTTGCCATACCAGGCGGTGATGCAACCGGTCAGGATGCTCTTGATGGTGCAGCTGTAGAAATTTGAGGATCTGGGGAGCCATGCCAAATCATTTCCGTCTCCTTAGGGGGAAAAGGTTTTGTCGTGCCCTCTTCACGACTGTCTTGGTGTGTTTGGACCATGATAGTTTGTTAGTGAAGGAACTTGAAACTCTCGACCCGCTCCACTACGGCCCCGTCGATATTAATGGGAGCCTGTTCGGCCCTGCTTTTCCTGTAGTCCACGATCAGCTCCTTTGTTTTTCTCAAATTCAGGGAGAGGTTGTTGTCCTGGCACCCCACTGCCAGTTCTCTAACCTCCACCCTATAGGCTGTCTCATCGTTGTCAGTGATCAGGCCTACCACTGTTGTGTCGTCAGCAAACTTAATGATGGTGTTGGAGTCATGGTTGGCCACGCAGTCGCGGGTGAACAGGGAGTACAGGAGGGAACTAAGTACACACCCCTGTGTTGAGGATCAGCGTGGCAGACGTGTTGTTGCCTACCCATACCACCTAGGGTCGGCCCGTCGGGAAGTCCAGGATCCAGTTGCAGAGGGAGGTGTTTAATTCCAGGGTCCTTAGCTTTGTGATGAGCTTCGTGGGCACTATGGTATTGAACGCTGAGCTGCAGTCAATGAACAGCATTCTCACATACAGTTGAAGTCAGAAGTTTACATACACTTAGGTTGGAGTCATTAAAACTCGTTTTTCAACCACTCCACACATTTCCTGTTAACAAACTATAGTTTTGTCAAGTGGGTTAGGACATCTACTTTGTGCATGATACAAGTAATTTTTCCAACAATTGTTTACAGAGATTATTTTACTTATAATTCACTGTATCACAATTCCAGTGGGTCAGAAGTTTACATACACAAAGTTGACTGTGCCGTTAAACAGCTTGGAAAATTCAAGAAATTATTTTATTGCTTTTGAAGCTTCTGATAGGCTAATTGACATCATTTGAGTCAATTGGAGGTGTACCTGTGGATGTATTTCAAGGCCTACCTTCAAACTCAGTGCCTCTTTGCTTGACATCATGGACAAATCAAATTAACCATGCTCAAAGGGATATTCAAAGTCTGTTTTTTTATTATTATCATCATCATCATCATCATCATCTACCAATAGGTTCCCTTCTTTGCTAGGCATTGTAAAACCTCACTGGTCTTTGTGGTTGAATCTGTGTTTGAAATTCACTGCTCGACTTACAGAATTCTATGTGTGGGGTACATAAGTTTGTCATAAAAACTATCATGTTAAACAGTTATTGCACACAGAACAATTATTTACTAGTGAACATATATAGGCTTGCCGTATCAAAGGAGTTGAATATTTAATGTTTTATTTTACCTTTATTTAACCAGGCAAGTCAGTTAAGAACAAATGCTTATTTTCAATGAAAGCCTGGGAACAGTGGGTTAACTGCCTGTTCAGGGGCAGAACGACAGATTAGTACCTTGTCAGCTCGGGGGTTTGAACTTGCAACCTTCCGGTTGCTAGTCCAACTCTCTAACCATTAGGCTCAAGACATTTTAGCTTTACATTTATTATTTAGTAAAAATTCCTAAAAAACAGAATTCCACTTTGACATTATGGAATATTGTGTATAGGCCAGTGACACAACATCTACATTTATCCATTTTAAATTCAGGCTGTAATCCAACAAAATGTAGAAAAAGTCAAGGAGTATGAATACTTTCTGTAGAGGCACTCTAGAGTTACTGTGACAGACTGCAGACAGACCATTGGAGCCTGTCGCCATGGATACCTCTTGCTCATCCATCCATCGTCTGTCTGTCGGAAACTTTCTGAAGGCACTGTTGCCTACTGTACATGGATTTTTTACGAACATCCAACATAATAACAGGAGCTGTCTAAACTAATGCAGTGGCCTAGCAACAGATTTTCTAAGGGTGTGTCCACTCTGCTCACTGTTTTGCTGCTGCCAAACATTATCTTTTAACAAAGCTTTGGTGATTAAGATTTACTTCAAAGCGGTCTCATGAGCCATCGATAGTCTTGACTACTTGGCGACTGCGTTGGGTAAGACAAAAAAACGGAATTCATTGAAAGGAAGCGAGGCTATGCTTGGTTTTGAATCCAAATGAAAACATGGAAAAAACATTAGATTTGATGTTTCTAAATACGAGGTTCACGGGCACAGAAGCACATACAGTGTATATATACTATTTTCAAACCCTAGCGCCAGGATTGGTAATGTACATGTGCCGGTCTTATATGAGCTCGCTTGCACTGAGGTGGTAAGAGTGGTCTGCGGTAACACAGTTGGTTATGTCATAGAGCTTGACAGTGGAAGCCTTTCCAGCCATGACACAGTGCCCATATTGTCACGACTTCCATCGAAGTCGGCCCCTCTCCTTGTTCGGGCGGAAAGTCGACATCACCGTCTTTCAAGCCATCGCTGCTCCATTTTTCATATTTCCATTTGATTTGTCTTATTCCATACACACCTGGTTTTCATTCCCTAATCACACTGAATGTATTTAGTCCTCTGTTCCCCTCCATGTCTTCACCTGTTAACTACACTCTGCTCTCCTGCACCTGACTTCGCCTCCAGTACACACCTGTAACACATATGCACATGGTAGAGATACAGTACATGACCAAAAGTATGACACCTGCTCGTCAAACATCTCATTACAAAATCATGGGCATTAATATGGAGTTGGTCCCCCCTTTGCTGCGATAACAGCCTCCACTCTTCTGGGAAGGCTTTCCACTAGATGTTGGAACATTGCTGCAGGGGCTTGCTTCCATTCAGCCACAAGATCCATTTCTGTATGGACCTCGCTTTGTGCACGGGGGCATTATCATGCTGAAACAGTACAGGGTATTCCCCAAACTGTTGCCACAAAGTTAGACGCACAGAATCGTCTAGAATGGCATTGTATGCTGTAGCGTTAAGAATAGGAACGAGTAGGAACAGGGGCAGTAACAGGGGCAGTAACAGGGGCAGTATCAGGGGCAGTAACAGGGGCAGTAACAGGGGCAAGAGATAAAAGACATAAAAGACATAAAAGACACTCGAATAGGGAATAGAGGCCACACGCTTTCCCACCAGTCCGTTTTTCAATGACAGGCAAGCTCCTTGGGTTTTATAGTGGAGCATGTGCTTAATATGAGCAGCTAAGAAATACATATAAGAACACTTATTTCACTCCAAACATTAACCAAAGTTTGAGGACAATGCGCTTGCTGCACGCAGGGGATATTCTGCCTAAACTTTGTATGCCATGGTCCCTCTAACCTTGTTCCTGCAGCTACCAAGTGCCTCATTTGGGAAACTAATTCAAATCTGTTGGGGAACATCTATATGTACATATTTTGACAGTGAAGCATATTTAATGACATTGTCGACAGCTCCCTCTGCGCGCGCTGTGTAAGGAATAGAGGACAAAGAGGAGGAAATGGAAACTTATTGTGTGAGATATTATGTATAGCTTAAGGTAATTCATTATGAAAACATAAATACATCCATATTACTCAACTATCAACCTTGGGCGTTCTGAGGTACCAGGACGAATGAGAAAAAAACATGGTGATTTGACACAGACAAGCTGAGATCAATAAAAACGACCTTGTCTTGATATTGATGGATTCAATATCCTAGGTGTGTGGAGACACTATTGTGGGCAAATACAGTATATTACAGTCCTACAAATGCTTTTCAGTTTTACTGACTCGCCCAATGATGTGCAGCTCACTGGCTGGTGATAGCCAATCTCTCTCTCTTTTGTAAAACAACGTTTGGAAGTTGATCAAATATGTTGGTAGCCTACAGCATAGTGTTCTCTTTTCAGCAGGAGCCATTTGCTTTCCAACCTGTGTTTTCCCTCGATTGTATTTCAAATATTGCTGAAGGTCTGTTTTTTGTCACTTGTTCCCGACAGTAGGCTATTCCTTTTCGTATACTCCCTCTCCGGCCTCTAGGTCATCAGGCTGCTGATTATCCCGCAAACCTGTCACCATCATCAAGCGCACCAGCGCCTCATGACACTCACCTGGACTCCATCACCTCCCTTATTACCTTCCCTATATCTGTCACTCCCCTTGGTTCTTTCCTCAGGTGTTATTGACTCTGTTTTCATGTCGGTGTGTTGTTTGTGTTTCGTGTTCATTTTCTTGTTTATTTTTTGTTTATTTATTAAACGCTCACTCCCTGTACTTTCTTCCTGACTCTCAGCGCATTCGTTACAATTCATTATTATTGGACTACAATCCACAGCTAGGTTATTTAAAAAACAAAAAGCTATTGATTAGCTTTGGCTAAATTACAAACTTTCTAATGGTGTCGTAGGCTATTTTGAATGATTTATTTTATTTTTGAACAAACAGCAGTACTTCTATAACTTTGGCAAATGTATTTCAATTCATCAGGGGTGCTGCAGTTCCTTCAGATCCCTTGGCGCAGCAATGATTCCATAAGGAAATAAATTATGAAGTGCAACACTGGAAAAATGAGAGTTGCAGGCTAATGTCGATCAGAGCAGAGAGGGAGAGAGATACTGGTGTGCTTCTCACACAGCCAGGTGTTGGTCTCAAACAGGTTACAATGTTGCGCAAACCATAAACCCGGGCCAGCCCAACCCAAATCAACTCTTAGAATATTAGGCCCAGGCTGAAAATCTACTTTTTTTTTTACATACACTTGTTTTGTGGGGGCAGGAGAAATAATGAAGAGGGAACTCAAATGAACTTTGACCGCTTTTATTCAAATTTTACATCACAAAAAGTGAAAATTATTTTTCATGCCACAGAGAGGCACTGGATCTGGCCGAATGGGTTCTGGAACAAAACAGTCCAAAACGGAGAGGTGCCGGATTCTGTTCTGACAAGATCCTGCTCGAATTAAGCACTGGCAGTAGGCTATGTATTGTATAAGGATACAATCAGCATTTTTCTTCGTTTTTTTTTTTCTTCACACTTGGGCTCATAAGCTTATGCATATAGAAACCTTAATATGCATATGGGTGTTTTGAATGAATCATCACCTTAGACAGCTGTCCATTTCATTGTGCTAGGTTTGCAAATATGAACAATCACCATGTTTTACTCTCAGTTTCAACCTTCTAATCATCACAGTGAGGGGAGTATTAAAAGCATGATACTGTTTTGATGATGTGTTTGATGTGATTTTAGATTGTATTTGCATTGATGTCCGAGTGGTTAGAGGGCCAATAGAGCCCTGAGTACTAGGCCATAGGACCTGATTGGTCGTTAGCAAATTACATACTACCAAAGCATGTCCAGAGTGCATAACAGAGGATTACATGGTCACATGGAATTTTACTGCGGACATGACTCATGATTGACAGACTCTGATGGTCTTTCTGCAATCTGGTGCAGTAATGCTTATTTCTGGACACAGTCCCTCTTTTCACTCCTCACTCTCTCTCATTTTCTCCTTTTATTTTGTCCAATATCCATCCTGTTATCCTCTTGCACCCATCTGTCATTTCCTTTCCTTTCCTTTCTGTCTCCTCTCCTTTCTCAGTTGTATTTGCTCAACTTCTGCATCCTCTCTCCTCCGTCCTCTCTCGCCCTTGATTCGAAAAAGGTCTAAGGTAAACCAGGAGAGGCGGCCAGTAGAAGGAAAGTGGAAAAAAATGATGCTTGTATGAAATGACACTCCTCTCCACTCGCACAAATGACACGTACGTGGTGAAATAACAAAATAAATGTAATAAAACAAATGTAGCTAGTTGTGCAAAACGTTTTATAGATAAAAGAATAAGTAGCATTTTGTTTGCATGATTTTGTCCTTCAAGAACACAATTCTTCAGAGAAGGACTCAGATAGGATACACATGACTATCCTCGATGAAAGGTGGCTATCGAGGAGGGGAGGACACTCTTCCTACTAGCAAATGTACATTCTCCTCCACCACTTATCGGTTTCTGTGTCAAGGAGGAGATAGGATGAAGGACCGACTTTTGGCCAAATGAAAATGTCACAGGTCTCATCTGAAGGTAACCCATACAAACACATGTCACAGGTCTCATCTGAAGGTAACCCATACAAACACATGTCACAGGTCTCATCTGAAGGTAACCCATACAAACACATGTCACAGGTCTCATCTGGAGGTAACCCATACAAACACATGTCACAGGTCTCATCTGGAGGTAACCCATACAAACACATGTCACAGGTCTCATCTGGAGGTAACCCATACAAACACATGTCACAGGTCTCATCTGAAGGTAACCCATACAAACACATGTCACAGGTCTCATCTGAAGGTAACCCATACAAACACATGTCACAGGTCTCATCTGAAGGTAACCCATACAAACACATGTCACAGGTCTCATCTGAAGGTAACCCATACAAACACATGTCACAGGTCTCATCTGGAGGTAACCCATACAAACACATGTCACAGGTCTCATCTGAAGGTAACCCATACAAACACATGTCACAGGTCTCATCTGAAGGTAACCCATACAAACACATGTCACAGGTCTCATCTGGAGGTAACCCATACAAACACATGTCACAGGTCTCATCTGGAGGTAACCCATACAAACACATGTCACAGGTCTCATCTGAAGGTAACCCATACAAACACATGTCACAGGTCTCATCTGGAGGTAACCCATACAAACACATGTCACAGGTCTCATCTGAAGGTAACCCATACAAACACATGTCACAGGTCTCATCTGAAGGTAACCCATACAAACACATGTCACAGGTCTCATCTGAAGGTAACCCATACAAACACATGTCACAGGACTCATCTGGAGGTAACCCATACAAACACATGTCACAGGTCTCATCTGGAGGTAACCCATACAAACACATGTCACAGGTCTCATCTGAAGGTAACCTATACAAACACACGTCACAGGTCTCATCTGAAGGTAACCCATACAAACACATGTCACAGGTCTCATCTGAAGGTAACCCATACAAACACATGTTACAGGTCTCATCATACAAACACATGTCACAGGTCTCATCTGGAGGTAACCCATACAAACACATGTCACAGGTCTCATCTGGAGGTAACCCATACAAACACATGGAGGTATGGAGCTAGTTTTGTGCCCCAACAATATAGGGTTAAATACACTGCTCAAAAAAATAAAGGGAACACTAAAATAACACATCCTAGATCTGAATTAATTAAATATTTTTATTAAATACTTTTTTTCTTTACATAGTTGAATGTGCTGACAACAAAATCACAAAAATAATTATCAATGGAAATCAAATTTATCAACCCATGGAGGTCTGGATTTGGAGTCACACTCAAAATTAAAGTGCAAAACCACACTACAGGCTGATCCAACTTTGATGTAATGTCCTTAAAACAAGTCAAAATGAGGCTCAGTAGTGCCTGTATGACCTCCCTACAACGCCTGGGCATGATGAGTGTGTGCGTGTGCGTGTGTGCGTGTGTGCGTGTGCGTGTGCGTGCGTGTGCGTGTGTGCCTGCGTACGTGTGCATATGTGTGTGTTTGATGTCACTCAGTCTGAAGTTATTCATGAAATCTCAGAATGAAATATTTCAGATATTAGCCTCCAAGTGGTGGATCATAATAACTTCTCTACCTGATGACTCATACGTCACTCTAATTGGTTTCTCATAGACAGTGACAGACACAGGAAATGCTGCTCTGTGTTTTAGAATTGAAAAGCGTAGTCATTGGTTTGGCAACTAATAAGTTGGAAGACTGGCCGTTCACACAAAAAGCACATAGGCACGCACACACACACACACACACACACACACACACACACACACACACACACACACACACACACACACACACACACACACACACACACACACACACACACACACACACACACACAGGCACACACAGGCACGCACGTACGCACACACACTGTGTCTGAGAGGAAGTGTTATTTGTGTGCAGGCTGTTCTCACTGGTGCTCATTTGAATTGCATGCTGCTCATTTCAGAGAAACGGACTGAGTTTGTAGGGCTAATCACAAAGTGCTTGACCTTACTGAAAGTTAAACATACCTAGACACTTACACACACACTCCTGCCACCCACAAACAGAGCAGACAGACTGTTCACACTTTGATAACCTCAGCCTGTTGCTCTCTCTCTCTCCATCTCCCTCTCTCTCTCTCCCTCTCTCTCTCTCCATCTCTCCCTCTCTCTCTCTCCCTCTCTCTCTCTCTCTCTCTCTCTCTCTCCATCTCTCTCTCCCTCCCCCATCTCTCTCTCTCTCTCTCCCTCTCTCTCCATCTCTCTCTCCCTCCCTCCATCTCTCTCTCTCTCTCTCTCTCTCTCTCTCCCCTCTCCCTCTCTCCCTCTCTCCCAAGCGTGATTCACGCTGGGTGGCAGGCTGGATCGAAGCATGATGGAATTACAATGCTCAGAGGAGGAGATGACTGAAACACAAATGGACATTCTCACATCAGCACAAAACTACGGGGCTGTGCCGCAGAATTTGTGTGTGTGTGGGTGGGGGGAGATAGATACAGAGTGATGTGGACAGACGCAGGTAGACCAACAACAGTGATTTGATCCATTATCTTTTCAACTCAGAAAT